>NC_067139.1:85956938-86127271 GCF_903995435.1 Acomys russatus | reverse complement strand
CTCCCAAGTGCCCACAGGAAGCTGCCTTTTGTCTGTGAGTGAGAAAAAGAGTCTCTCTTAAAGAGACATGTGGGACACAGTTTTTGATTCAGAAGTATTTTGTTTTAAGCTTGGGTTCTTTGGCTAAGAAACTAACTTTCACTCCAGACTTCTCAGATTTAGATTCAATCCCCACCGTTTGCCACTTTTTTATTACTATTAATAATTAATATTCAATAATACATTTGACAAAATATCATTTATTTGATAATTCATAATATCCCCCAAATTATCATACATCTAGGCAATGATTCATTAATAATTATGCACAAAGGTGAACATGATCATTAATCTATTGTGCCACTATCAGTACTCTTCCTCCCATCCAAGGTCCCAGGCACTTGCTTTGTTCTCTTCTCTGGATTCTGTCCATCCTCTTCCTCTCCTGCACCTTCTCCTCCAGTCCCAGGTGCTGGGCTCTGTCCCTCTTCACCTTGGTTGCATAATTCTCCTCTATCTCTCTTAGTGTGCTTGGGTGATGCTCTTTTCTGTGGTATGGCCTGTTTGTATAATGTTCTTTGCCCTGGTTTGGACTGGTTGGATGATGCTACTCTCTCTGGTCCAGCCTGGCTGGATGATGCATCCTTCACTGCCATGGCCTGGTTGGAGGATGCATCCTTCACTGGCATGGCCTGGCTGGATGAAGCACCAGTCACTGGCATGGCCTGGCTGGATGAAGCACCTGTCACCGGCATGGCCTTGTTGGTTGGTGCTTCTGTCAATAGTCTGGTCAGGATGGGTGATCTAACCGTCACTGGCAAGGCCTGGCTGGATGAATCACAACTCCCTGGCAAGGCCTGGCTGGACGATTCACCACTCACTGGCATGGCCTGGCTGGTTGGTGTTCCTCTCATTTGCCTGGCCTGGAGGCATGATGCACACCTCTGTGGAAAGTCCTGGTTGTGTAATGCTCCTCCCATTGTAATTGCCACGGTGAAAGCTACCAGGGACAAATTACACTCATTGTATTCTGTCCATGACAGCACTTCCTCTCGATGACAATTAAACCACATCTGAAAAGAAAGGTAAGTATTTAATATTTTTTTTAGAAATCTTTCATACTTTTAAAGATGCTTAATTTATATATTTAATATGCATAGTATGATAAATATGGTTTTCTTTTTCAATCCAAGGTTCCTCTGTGTTACCCTAGCTGTTATAGAATTCACTCTGTAGACCAAGGCAGTCAAAGGTACACTGAGGAAACCGGTCTCAAAAAAAAAAAAATAAAACGGGGTGGGGGAGGGGATCCAAGATGGCGGTGAGCAGCGTGGCCCGGGTTAGACGCTCAGGTAAACACTTCAGGGAATTGCACAGAATTCTGAACCAGGAACACTGAGGCCCCCAATGCACTGCAACAGGAGTGCTCCAAGTTCGAAGGGACCAGGGTGCAGAGGACCTGCATGCCCCTGCGCATGGGAGGAGCACTGATTTTCTCGAACTGGAGCAGCAGTGATGGTAGCAGCAGTGGCAGCAGCAGCAGTGCCAACAGCAGCAGCAGCAGAGGCTGTGGTGGTGGCTGAGGTTTGCAGCTTGTAGCCCTCAGGCAGAAACCATTGGTGTGGTGGCCAGTGGGAGTTTTTCTGGGAGGGGGGGACTCTGGGCAGGATCTGGGCTGCACTGCATGATTTGGGCTTCATGACCCAAGTTCAACTTGGCTCATGGCTTGTGACCTGAAACCCAAACGGGACTCGGTGCACAGTTCGGCCACTATGATCCAAGCTCAGCTCAGGGCACACTTCCGCTGCGGATATGCTAGCTGAGCTCAGTGAGCAGTTCTGCCGGACTCGCTAGCTCAGCTCAGTGCACAGTTCTGCCAGAGACGCTAGCTCAGCTCAGGGCGCAGTTCTGCCAGAGGACGCTAGCTCAGCTCAGCGCATAGTTTCCGCCAGAGACGCAGGCTGAGCTCAGAGAGCAGTTTTGGCCCATAGTCCCTAGCTGGACTTGCCAGGCAGGTTGGGCCCAGAGACACTAGCTGAACTTTACGTGCAACTGCGCCACTGAGACTCTGGCTGGACTCTACACGCAGGTTAGGCCCAGAGTCCCTGGCTGAGCTTGGTGCGCAATTCCGTCCCTGAGACTCTGGCGGAGCTTGGCTTGTGTTTTGGGACCAGAATCCCTAACTGCACTTGGCTGGCAGTTTGGGCCCAGAGACTCTAAGCTGAGCTTTTGGCGCAGTCCTGGCTCGGAGACTCTGGGTGGACCCTGTGTGCAGTTTGGGTCCAGAATTCCTGGCTGAGCTTGGTGGGAGGTTCAGGTCCTGTGATTATAACTGACCATGGCACGCACTTTGGGCACAAAGACCCTAGCTGAGCTTAGCATGCTGTCCCAGCCTGGAAACTGTGGCTGGACTCTGCATGCGTTTTGGACCCAGAGTCCCTAGCTGAGCTCGGCAGACGGTTCAGACCATGAGAATCTAGTGGAGCTTGACCTGTGGTTTGGGCCCAGTGTCTCTAGCTGGTCTTGGCAGGGACCCAGAAGGCTGTGGACACTTTGACATGGACCAACACACATTCAGAGACCCAAACGATTACAAAACCCACAGTAAAGGGGAGGTCAGGATCACTGGCTATGAGAGTCCAAAACGAAAGGGCTAGCCCCCTGCCATCCACACCAGTGAAGCATCAGAGCTTCCGGCCTAGGGAAATCATGAGAAAACAGGTGAATCTATCATTGGACTTCACCCATCCACCTCTGGAAGGTACCCAACAAAAACAGAGATGCTAAGATGTCTAAAGGACAGCATGAAAGCATACGCAAAAAAAAAAACCAAAACAATATGGCATCTCCAGATCCCAGCTATCCCAAAGAAAACAACCCAGAGAACGAAAACAGAACAGAAATACAAAAAAATGATGTCAAATCTTTAGTAATGAGGATGATAATGGAGGAAACAAATAAAATTCGTAATCAAATGCAGGAAGATGCAGCCAAACAGGTGAGAGACATAAAAGAAGCCCATAGAGCAGAACTGGAAAATTTACAGGAAAAACCAAACAACCAAATGAAAGAAATCAATAAAACGGTTCAAGCTCTGAAGACCTATAAAGAGGCAATGGAAGAAACTCAGGAATATACAAACAATCAGATGAAAGAAATAAAAAATCAGTTCAAGATCTGGAGATGAAAATGATTCAATGATAAGCACACAGAAAGAAGAAATACGAGAACGTTAGACCTCAGAGAAGAAGGCAAGCAACACAGAGGCGAGCTTTTCTAACAGAATCCAAGAGATGGAGGAACGAATCTCAGGTCTAGAAGATACAATCACAGATCTTGAAGCAACCATTAAAGAAAATGCTAAATCATGAAAAATCCTGATACAAAACATCCAAGAAATCAAGGACAACATGAAAGAAGAAATCTGAGGATAATAGGCACTGAAGAAAGAGAAGATATCAGACTCCAAAGCCCAGAAAGTATTCTCAACAAAATCATAGAAGAAAATTTCCCCAATCTAAAGAAAGAGATTCCTATAAACATACAAAAGACCTACAGAACACCAAATACAATAGACCAGAAAAAAAAACTTTCCATCACATAATAATCAAAACACAAAACATGCAGAACAAAGAAAAAATATTAAAAGCTGCAAGGGAAAAGGGCCAAATAACATTTAATGGCAAACCTATCAGAATTACACCCGACTTCTCAGTAGAGACCATAAAGCCAGAAGGGCCTGGACAGAGATTTTGCAAACCTTAAGAGACCACAGGTGCCAGGTCAGACTACTTTACCCAGCAAAACTATCAATAACCATTGATGGAGAAAAACAAACTATTCATGACAAAAACAAATCAAACAGTACCTACCACAAATCCAGCTTTACAGAGGGGTAGTAGAAAGGAAAACTCCATCCCAAAGGGACAAGCTACAACCAAAACTACACAGGAAATAGATAATTATACCATGGCAAAAAACACAACTACACAAATGCTCGACTGGAACCAACATCAAAATTAAGACTCTTAACAGTCACTGGTCATTAATATCTCTCAACATCAATGGTCTCAATTCTCCAATAAAAACACACAGACTAACTGAATGGATGCATAAACAAGATCCAACATTCTTCTGCATCCAAGAAACACATCTCACCGACAATGATAGGCATTACCTCAGGGTAAAAGGTTGGAAAAAAAATTCCACGCAAACGGTCACAAGAAGCAAGCAGCGTAACCATTTTAGTATCGAACAAAATAGACTTTCAACCAAAATTAATCAAAAGGGATGAGGAAGGACACTTCATACTCATCAAAGGTAAAGTAAACCAAGGCGACATCACAATTCTGAACATCTATGCTCCCAATACAAGGGCACTCACATTTGTAAAAGATCTCCTAAAAAAGCTTAAACCACACATCGATTGCTACACAATAACAGTGGGAGACTTCAACACCCCACTCTCACTGAAGGATAGGTCATTGAAACAGAAACTAAGCCGAGAAATAACATCATTAACCAATGCCATGAATCAAATGAATCTAACAGATATCTATAGAACCTTTCACTTAAACAAGAAAGAATACACCTTCTTCTCTGCACCCCATGGAACCTTCTCCAAAATTGATCACATCATAGGTCACAAAGCAAGCCTCAATAGATACAAGAGGATTGAAATAATACCTTGTATCCTATCAGATCACCATGCTCTTAGGCTGCAATTCAACAACAACAGAAATAACAAAAAGCCTACACGTTTGTGGAAACTAAACAACTCTCTGCTAAATGACACCTGGGTCAGGGAAGAAATAAAGAAAGAAATCAAGAAGTTTCTGAAATTCAATGAAAATAAAGAAACAACATACCCAAATTTGTGGGATACATTGAAAGCAGTGCTAAGAGGAAAATTCATAGCACTAAGTGCCTTTAAAAAGAAATTGGAAACATCGCACATAAGCATTTGAACGACACAACTGGAAGCCCTAGAAATAAAAAGAAGCTGAAACACCCAAAAGGAGTAGACGTCTGGAAATAATCAAACTCAGGGCTGAAATTAACAAATTAGAAACTAAGAAAACAGTCCAAAGAATCAACAAAATCAAGAGCTGGTTCTTTGAGAAAATCAACAAGATAGACAGACCATTAGCCAAACTAACTAAAAGGCAGAGAGACAGTATTGAAATCAACAAAATCAGAAATGAAAAGGGAGACATAACAACAGACACTGAAGAAATTCAAAGAATCATAAGATCCTACTTTGAAGGCATATACGCCACAAAATTTGAAAATCTAAGGGAAATGGACGATTTTCTTGATCAATTTCACTTGCCAAAGTTGAATGAAGAACAGATAAACAAGCTAAATAGTCCCATTTCCCCTACAGAAATAGAAGCAATCATCGATGGTCTCCAACCAAAAAAAGCCCAGGGCCAGATGGTTTCAGTGCAGAATTCTACCAGACCTTCAAGGGTGAGCTTATACCGATACTCTTCCAGCTACCCCAAAAGATAGAAATGGATGGAAAATTACCAAATTCATTCTATGAGGCCATAGTCTCATTGATACCTAACCTCACAAAGACTCAACAAAGAAAGAGAATTTCAAACCAATTTCTCTTATGAACATAGATGCAAAATACTAAATAAAATACTTGCAAAACAAATACAGGAACACATCAAAGATATCATTCATCATGACCAAGTAGGCTTCATTCCAGGCATGCAGGGATGGTTTAAGATATATGGAAATCCATCAATGTAATCCACCATATAAACAAACTGAAAATAAAAAAACCACATGATCATCTCCTTAGATGAAGGAAAAGCATTTGATAAAATTCAACACCCATTCATGTTTAAAGTTTTAGAGAGATCGGGGATACAAGGCACTTTCCTCAACATAATAAAGGCTATATACAGCAAGCCAATAGCCAAAATCAAAGTAAATGGTGAGATACTCAAGGAAATTCCTCTAAAATCGGGAACAAGGCAAGGCTGCCCACTCTCTCCATATCTCTTCAATATAGTACTCGAAGTTCTAGCCAGAGCAATAAGACACAAAAGGAGATCAAGGGTATCCAAATGGGAAAGGAGGAGTCAAGTTATCCCTATTTGCAGATGATATGATAGTGTACATAAGTGACCCTCAAAATTCCACCAGGGAACTCCTAAAGCTGATAAACACCTTCAGCAAATTGGCGGGATACAAAATTAACTCAAAAAAGTCTGTAGCCTTCCTATACACAAATGACAAGCTTGCAGAGGAAGAAATTAGGAAACCACACCCTTCACATTAGCCACAAGCAATATAAAAATATCTAGGAGTTACCCTAACTAAGCAAGTGAAGGACTTGTATGAAAAAAATTTCAAAACTCTAAAGAAAGAGATTGAAGAGACCTGAGAAGATGAATGATCTTCCTTGCTCATGGATCGGGAGAATTAACACAGTAAAAATGGCCCATCCTACCAAAAGCAATCTACAGATTCAATGCAATCCCTATCAAATACCTACACACTTTTTAAAGAAACTGAACGTTCTATTCTGAACTTCATATGAAAAACAAAAAACCCAGAATAACTAAAACAATCTTGTACAATAAAAGGTGCTCTGGAGGAATCTCCATACATGATCTCAAACTGTACTATAAAGCAATAGTAATTAAAACAGCATGGTACTGGCACCGCAAACAGGCTGGTTGATTAGTGGAATCGAATCGAAGACCCAGATATGAACCCACACACATATGGTCACTTGATTTTTGACAAAGAAGCCAAATCCATTCAATGGAAAAAGGACAGCATCTTCAACAAATGGTGCTGGTCTAACTGGATGTCTATGTGTAAAAAAACCCAACTGGAGCCATATTTGTCACCTTGCACAAAACTCAAATCCAAGTGGATTAGAGACCTCAACATAAAACCAGAGACACTAAGTCAGATAGAAGAAAAAGTGGGGAAGAGCCTGGACATATTGGCACAGGAGACAACTTCCTGAACAGAACACCAACGGCCCAGGCCTTAATGTCAACAATTAATAAATGGGACCTCATGAGGCTGAGAAGCTTCTGTAAGGCAGGAGACACTGTCAAGAGAACAAAGCGACAGCCTACAGACTGGGAAAAAATCTTGACCAACCCTACATCTGACAAAGGTCTAATATCCAAAATATATAAAGAACTCAAGAAATTAAACACCATCAAACCGAATAACCCAATAGAGAAATGGGGCTTGGAACTAAACATCTGCCTCTCCAGTGCTGAGATTAAAAGTGTGGGCCACCATGCCTGGCTCCTAACCTTCATTTGGGTGAGAACTAACAAGGCCAGGGTTCTATTCCACTCAGCTCTAAGGAGCCCCGGGCAACATTAAAGGTAGGAGGCAAGTCTGTTAAATTTCTGACTGATAAATTTCTGACAATTTTGTGCCAAATATGAACAGCGGTTTGCTAGTTGTGGCAAATATGAAAAGTAGATTGATACGATACAAACCTTAGAAGGACTTATAAATGAAAATTTAGAAAAATACTCAGACACATACAGAGGAATTTAGACAAGAACCTATTGTTCCACTGCATAATAAAGCTGAGTAGGGGTGGCTCAAGGTGATAAGAAAACCAACCATGGTTTCTCCTGTTGCTGTGTAAGACCAACCAGGAGATGATGGGCATCCCCAAGGTTATGGAGAAGTTAAACGGAGTCCTGTAGACATATTAAATTGGAGGAGATTTAAGGACGTGCCTGTTTTGTGTTGTATGCATGCATGTATGTGAAGCAGATGTTAAATTCATGCACGACTCAGAACAGAATCATCTCCCAAGACTGGAAAGATTTGGCAGCAGCAATAGTTGAAGCTGGTCCTCAGTTACGATGGTGAACATGGAGGAAAGAGGAAGTTACAGCCATAGAACAACAACATAGGGCTGGAGCTATGGTTTTCCAGGATCAGTTGTGAGGTGCAGGGCAATATGCTGAATAACAAAGGCAGCTTGAATTTTGTAGGCTAGATTTTTCACAATGTACTTTATTTAGGGTTCTTAAACACTTCAACCTCATTTCTAACCCACCAACCAAAGGAAGGAGAGAAAGACTGTTAATAGGAAAAGGGGTTGTAGACCTGTGTAGACGCAGTGACTTGGGCCAATTCTGCTCTATCCTCCAACCCATGCTTTTCATCCCAGTACAGAGGCAGGAAGATCTCTGTGAATTTGAGGCCAGCCTGGTCTACATAGGGAGTTCCAGAACAGCAAGGTCTATGCAGAGAAACCCTGCCTTTAAAAAGCCAAAACAACAAAAACATGAATGAACACAAAGAAAAGAAACAGAAACAAACCCAAAACATACCAAATATTTTTCTTTTTCTTTTTTCTTCAAGATAGGGGTTCTCTGTGTAGCCTTGGCTGTCCTCTGTAGCCTTTGTAGACCAGGTTACCCTTGAGTTCCCAATGATCTGATCTGTCTGCCTCTGCCTCCCAGAGACCTGAATTACAGGTGTGTGTCACTGTGCCTGACATATGCAATACTTTTAATCCTTTCCTTTGTAACTAACTGTAGATAATCCATAAAAATTGGGAAAGTGGAGCCTGGCAACTTCTTCACCAAGGGACACAAAGAGAAAAAGAGGAATCAGGGGAGGAGACAGGGCAAAACAGGAGAGCTTGTTCTGTGGGAAAGGCAGGAGTATTGGAATAGTGGGGCCTTCTGTGGGGGCAGCCATATTTGATACGCGAACTCTGGGCCAGGCCTCAAACCTCTTTCATTTTGTCTCAGCACTGCTAAAGCCTAAAGGCCTGTCCTGAATGCTCCTCTACTCTACAGAAGCACACAGTTGCTTCATCTAGCAGAGAAATTCTCAGCCTTTAGGTCTAAACTTCTTTAGGGCTGCAACAATGCTGTCATAGGGGTCACCTAATACCATCAGGAAACACAAATATTTACAGTAGTAAAATTAATTATGAAATAGAAAGGAAAATTATTTTATGGTTGGGAGGGTTGCCACAGAATTAGGAGTGTTTTTTTTTTTTCTTATGTTTGTTTGTTGGTTCGTTGGTTTTTGGAGACAGGGTTTCTCTGTGTAGCCTTGGCTGTTCTGGAACTCCCTCTGTAGACCAGGCTGATCTCAAACTCAGAGAGCTGTCTGTCTCTGGCACTGGAGTGCTGGGACTAAAGTCCTGCTCATCACAGCCAGCCAGTGACGAATTGCATTACAGCATTAGCAAGGTCCAGAACCACTGCTCTAGGGGGTGTGATGGAAGGGCTACTATGATCACTTTAATGCAAAGGAGACTAAGGGATGTTATAGATGACCACTGGGAATAGGGACATGTGTCACGTGTCACTAATCTCAAAGGTGTGGCAACCCTTTGTTCTGGTGTGGTTGGGTTTTCCTGATTTGTGTTTGCTGGGACAGTGTCCCATACATCCTACACTTTGAAGACAAGCATGAGCATGAATTTATCCCCTCCTCCCCAGCTCTGTAAATTACCTGGTTTATCCACACACACATGTCTTGGTAGAGAAAAAAACCACTCATATAAAGCAGCACAGATGACTTTTTTTATTTAGTTAGTTATTACATATACAAAGTAGAAGAGGGCACCAGGTCCCATTATAGATGGTTGTGAGCCACCGTGTGGTTGCTGGGAACTGAACTCAGGACCTCTGGAAAAACAGCCAGTACTCTTAACCACTGGACCAGCACTCCAGCCCAGAGATGAAGTTTAGTTAGACATTTTAGAAAGAATTGTAAGCACCAGGAAAAGAAATGTCAAACTGGGAGGCATGGGGATGAAGGATAGGTGCATCTGTTTCTTTTCTTATTTTGGAGACAGGGTTAAGGGACCCTGGGACTGGCCTATAACTTCCCCAGTAGCACAGGATACGGTTTCTCTGTGTAATAGTCCTGACTGTCCTGAAACTCTTTGTAAGCCAGTCTCTGTCTCCTGAGTGCTGGGCGTAAAGGTGTGCACCACCGGACCCTGCCCCAGTTTTGTTTTGTATATATGTATATTCTATAATGTATGCAACTAATCCAACACTGACTGCCTATGAACAGAAGTCCATGAATCCAGTAGTTGCTTATTCTGAGTCTGAATGTCTCACATGGTCTTCAGTATATGCCAGAAACTTGAAGAAATAGCCTCTGATGCAGTGGTTTTTCAACCTTGCTAAAACTGTCACCATTTAATACAGTTCCTTATGTTGTGGTAATGCCCAACCATAATTTTATCTTCTTTACTATTTCATAACTGATTTTGCTACTGTCAAGAATCATAATATAAACATTTGATATTTCTGATGGTCTTAGATGAACTCTGAGAAAGGGTCATTAACTCCAAAGGGAGTACGGTTCAAAAGACTGACAACTGCTGCTCTAATGCCAGTCAGGAGATGCTCTTGCTAACAAGAGTGAAAGCAATCAGGCAAAAAGAGAAGCTTCTTTCAGTCCTGTCTTTGATATAGGCTTCCAGTAGGTCAGCCCAGAAAGGGGCCTCGTCTTTCCACTTCCACAGAGCTTTAGCTGTAACCATCACTTGCACAGCTACATTAGGGTAAAATAGGTGGCAATGGGTCTGGAGAGACAGATTAGTAGTTAAGAGCACTGGCTGCTCTTCCAAAGGTCCTGAGTTCAGTTCCCAGCAACCACAAAAAGGCTCATAGCCATCTATAATGAGATCTGGTGCCCTCTTCTGGCCTTTGGGTGTTAGGTGCAGGCAGAACATTGGTACGTAAATAAATCTTTTTCAAAAATGATGGAAATGTCCCTGGACATTCATTCAGTATCTGAAACTTAAATATCTAGGTTAGCTTTGATCATCACTCCAGCCCCCAGATTCATCTCACTGACCATGAGTTCCTTGCAAGAAGGATAGAGAATGAAACGGTGTTGAGTGGACACAGAGGCTGCCCTTGTACTACGGGAGACAGTGTCAGGAGTCTGGAGGAGACAGGCAGCCGAGGGCAGGTGTCAGGTCACCTAGAAATGAACCCCCAGCAGTAAGTACCACATCCCCTGCTTGCCTGTACTTATGACCCCCAACAGTAATGACAAGGACAAAGGAGGAGGAGCAAGAGGACAAGGACAAAGAGGCAGGGGAGGAGAGGGAGAAGGAGGAGAAGGAGGAGGAGAAGGAGGGGAGAGTTACTTCATAGACATCTTCATGGAAGACCTGGGTTGTTGTCAGAATTTGACCATGGCTGGAGGCTGGTGCCTGTAGAGACAGAGGCAGGAAGTAGGGGTGGAGCCATCATCAGGTAGCGGGGGCCCCAGGGATCCCATCTGGGAACCAGTGACTCCTCTGAGTACATCGTCGGTGGCGGGTTCCAGTCAGGCTCTCCAGAAGGTGCTGGGATGCCTAAACTCCAAGGCTGGTACTCGTGAGGCAGGAACGCCATGGGAGGTTGAGGGTACATCGAAAACTGGAGGTTTCCAGCCCCATCATAGGGAGGATCTGAGAGGAGAAGAAACAGAGTGATCATATGTAGAGGAATGTTAACTCAGAACATGGCTGATCTGGCAGGAGATCACATGCAATGATCTAGGTCTGTGTGATCTGGCTGGAATACAAACACTTTTAATCCAGGAGACAAAGGCACACAGACTTGAGTTTAAGGCCAGCCTGGTATAGAGCAAATATCAGATAAAGAAAAGCTTCGGCCCAGGTGTGCTGGTGCATGCCTTTAATGCCACACAAAGGTAAAGTTAGTTTAGAAGGGAGCACCCATGTTTGAAAGCGATGTCCAATCTAGTGGCAGAAAAGGTGACCAATCATAAAAGCTTTGCCATTAGAGGATAAGCCCAACTCTCCTGAGAAGAGAGAGGAAAAAGAAAGCAGGGTTTTGCTTTTTTTTTTTTTTTTTTTTTTTTTTTTTTTTTGTTCTTTTGTTTTATTTTGAGACAGTTTTTCTCTATTTAGCGTTGGTTGTCCTTGACTCATTTTGTACCCAGGCTGGCCTCAAACTCAGAGATCCCCCTGCTTCTGCGTCTTGAGTGCTGGGATTAAAGGCATGTGCCAGGACACCCAGATTTTCCTTTCTTTTGTTTTTAATGTATTTACAAAGCAGGTTTTTTGTAAGACTTATTAATTTATTATTTATATACAGCATTCTGCCTGCATATGTGCCTGCTTGCAGGAAAAGGGCCCCAGATTCCCTTATAAAGGGTTTTGACCCACCACGTGGTTCTTGGGCACTAAACTCCGGAACTTTGGAAGGACAGGCAGTGCTCTTAAGCATGTCTCCAGCCCAGAAAGCAGTTTTACTAGAACAGTAATGGAGACATGGGTTGCAGAGAGAGAACTCAGGTGAACACTGAACAAGCCAGAAAATGTGAAAAAGCCAGAAGATCAGAGTAGATTTTTGAGCTAGTTTAAAGCCAAGCAGGTCAATTCTGCTGGATTAACTGTGTCATCTGAGAGAAGAGTTTGAGGCAAAACAGCTGAGTTGAACCAGCCATAGCTCAGAAAGAATAAGGAAGGGTGAGCTGCCTAAGCAGGAAGTGTTGGAGGCTGAAAACATTCTAGGCCTGGGTTGGATTGTTTGCAGGCCACAGGCTTCCAGGACTAGGCCTAGGCAGCAGGAGGCAGTACCTCCCAGACAACAGCTGAGTTAGGAGAGTAAAAGTTCCTTTTACAGTAATAAGCATGGCACCCTCCCTCTCCCTGAATCAGGCTACGTAACCTGCTAGCCTGTTTGTCATAGTCAACTATGTACGGAGTCCAAATTCCATTGCCTTAGGTTGGCATTAAAAAGACCCAGAGAGAGGCCAGACTTTCCTGCTATGTGCAATAGAGACCTGTGGGAAACGGGCTTCCCTCCACTGTGTGCTCTGCTCTGTGCTCATGAAGGACAGGCCAGCTGATGCCACTCTCTAGAGAACCTCAACAGTCTACACAGAAGACACTCACCTGGCACTTGGCTTCTCAGGTCCCTGGGGCCCAGGATCCTGTACAGGGCCTCTGCATAAGGAGAGAACAAGGGTTCGATCCCTGGTCTCTCATCACAGAGAGTCTTGTGCAGATTCTCCATGGTGAGCAGCAGGTTGAAACAGCTTGTCCAGCTCTTCCTCAGGCCCCGTTGGCGGAGGCACTGGCAAATCAGTCTGGTCTTCTTGTGGATCTTCCCACCTGGATGGCCAACTTCATGCTCAACTACTTCCCACTCCTGCAGGAAGGCCCTGTTTTCAGGATCAGTCCATCGGTCATGGGAAGGACCTGCTAGGGACAGAGGGATGTGATGAGTTGTTTGACATCATGCGGCAGCTCATCTGAACCTTTTTTAGGGACTCTTCCTGCACACTGAGCAGCCAGAAGTGACCTCATGCAGTCACCAAGAGCCTATGCCCACCAGCCCAGGACTCAGTATCTACACTGCTCTTTTTTGCTTGCTTGTTTGTTTGTTTTTTGAGACAGGGTTTCTCTATGTAAGCTTGGCTGTCCTGGACTCACTTTGTAGACCAGGCTGGCCTCAAACTCACAAGGATCCACCTGCCTCTCTCTTCGGAGACCTGGGATTACAGGCATGTGTCAACAGGCCTGGCCATCCTGCTCTTAGCACACACTGGGACAAGGTAAATGTCTTCAGTTTTAGAAATACATCTCAGGATGCACAGAGATCTCACAGGACAAGTGCTTCCTGGGAATGCTGTGCCTACACAGACTCATGACCACTTCTGACCCAGGGAGGCTCTCACAATATCTGAAACTTTGAGTCTTCTGTGAGGACAAAGACCTGGCACCACAGACTGCCAGTCTACCCTTGTCACAGCTGTGGGCATCTGGGGTCTTGCATATACTCACAAGCCACAGAATAAAGAAATACATAAGAAGAGTTTGGTTTGAGCACAGACTTGACTCTGCATACCTGAGGCCCTTTGGTCTTCCTGCCTCTGCCTCTGGTTCACGTTGTCTCCTTGGGTGTTTCTGGGTCTTTGGACTTGGCGTGCTTCTCTCTGTGCAGAAATGGATACATAAAATATTAAAACAGTTCTCATGCAATGGGTATCTCTGTCTCTGTGCTGTGCATGGACTCAGAAGCCTGCCTTTTGCATCCAGGTGCTGGCTCATTGTCACCTAATGGGAAAGCTTGGTCCTGACGTGTAACCAGGGAAAAACTCCAGTGAATAGTGTAGGTGCCCTTGATGGAGTGAAAGATAAGAAACAGAGGCACCTCTTCTTTCAGACGACCTCAGCCTCTCTCTCCAGCTCACTTTCTTCCCAATCTCCTTCCTGTTCCCCATGAGTTAAAATCTAACTTCAAATCTCATATAATGAACTCCAACTATTCGAGCATACTAAGGGATCAGACAAACTTTGTGAACCAGTATTTCTGCACCCGTATCACATAGCAGGGGTATTAGGTGGGTGGCCATGATCCCCACTCTTTCCTGAGAGGCGTAGGGAGGCTCACACATTCAGGGTCATTCTAGGCTACATAGTGGGTTGTGGGCTATCCATGGATCAATAAGATGCTGCCTCGGGTGGGGTTTGGTGGCCCATGCCTTTAATACCTGCAATTGAGAGGCAGGGGCAGGTAGATCTTCATGAGTTTGAGGCTAACCTGGTTTAAAAACTGAGCCCTGAACAGCCAGGGTTAAATGTCTTGAAAACCAAACCAAATCAAATCAAAAAAAGATGCTGCCTCAACTAACTAAAGACAAAAACCCCAAGAACAAGTTTAGTGCTGCCTCTTGTGCCTTTGCAACTTGCAGATGTGTTCCCATTCAAGGCATTTAATGATGTTTTGCCATATACATTCCCTTGGATGGACAATGGACACAATACCAGTACATTCCAGGAGGCTTCCTATGAGGACCAGATGACCTCACATCCAAGTGGGTGGAGAAGCACAGCAGAGACACACTCTGAGGCTGTAAGCCTTCTGAGATGAGTTGAAGACAAACAGCATAGCCATCCTCCAAAAAACACAAGAGTGGATTCCCCAACTCACCTGCATTTTTGGATCCTGAGCTTCCTTTGCTCCACCGATTTGGGAACAAGAATCTGCTGTGTCTTGATGGGAGCACCAGAGTGTGGAGTGTGGACGGAGAGATGTGCTCACTTCTGCAAGGCTGAGAACCCTGTGGAGAAGCGGTCCTTTATAAATCCCTGGGATGTGAGTGTAGTAGGCCCAAGCTTCAGGATGTTAGGGTGGGCCAGCAGAAAGTCAGCCTGAGCTCTTAATCCCATCTCAGGAGGCTGAGGCAGGAGCCAGGTTTCTGGACCTCTTGGGCCTGACACGGAATCTTAACTTAATTAACCCAAGAGTCTAAGTAAACCCGAGGTAAGCTAATTCAAGCTTCTTTCTTTCTTTCTTTCTCTCTTTCTTTTTTAAGATTTATTTATGTATTATTTACACAATGCCTTCCCTGCATGTACCCTGCAGGCCAGAAGATGTCACCAGATCTCATCATAGATGGTTGTGATCCATCATGTGGTTGCTGGGAATTGAACTCAGGACCTCTTGAAGAGCAGATGGTGCTCCAAACCTCTGAACCATCTCTCTAGCCTAGGTCTTTTTTTGAAACAGGGTTTCTTTATGTAATCCTGGTCATTCTGGAACTCCCTAAAATTTAGACCAAGCTTTCCAGGACATCACAGTGATCAGCCTGCCTCTAGCTCCCTGAAGCCAGTGCTGGGATTATGGGTGTGGTCCTCTATAAGACCATCAAGGTTGGCTGATCAGGACCCAGGGGACCGGCACAAACTACTGCAGCAACCAAGCACAATGCATGCAGGAAACCTAGACCTCCTTTTCACATGTAGCCAATGGACAGCACATCCTCCCTAGTTGTGTGGAGAGCAGGCACTGACTGATATAAACTCTGCTGCCCCCTATTTCGTCATGTCCCCTTAGTGGGGAGGCCTGGTGGCACTCAGAGGAAGGGGAAGCAGACTACCCACATAAGACCTGAAAGGCTGTGATCATATGATGGGGGGATGGTTCCCTTCTGTCACAGGTCTAGGAGAGGTGAATAGGGAAAGGAAGGGAAAGGGAAGATATAGGTGGGGGGATAACAATTGAGATGTAATCTGAATAAATTATTTAAATTTAAAAAATGTTGTGGTACACACCTTTAATCCCAGCACTCAGAAGGCTGAGGCAGGGAGATCTCTCTGAGTTCAAGGCTAGCCTGGTCTACACTGGTATGTCCAGGGCAGCCAAGACACTATCTCAAATGACAAACAAACAAAAAGATTTTTATGTGGTTGTTGGTACACCTATGAAATATCAAAATTGAATAATGGTATCAGATAAAATAGCCTATGGAAATGAAGCTTGTGTACCCTCCACTATCATGTGTAATTCACAAAACAATTTAATTCTCTTGAAATATAGAAAGGCTACGAGCAGTGGTGGCACATGCCTTTATCCCAGCACTCTCGAGGCAGAGGCAGGTGGATCACAGAGTCCAGGACAGCTCATGCTAGACGGAGAAATCCAGTCTCAAAAACAAAAACAAAACCCAAAACCAAAGAGAAGCTGGGAAAGAAGGACACAGTGAGGGGATTTCCCTGCGTTCTTCAGTGCAAGCTCGTCCTTGACCTGCAGCTCTGGGAACTCTATGGTTCTTCTCTAATGGCTGCAGTGAATAAAACACTACAGACCCTGAGGGGGAAAGGTGTGCTCCTCCAAAGCTGATCGGTTTAACCCAGGTAGCTGGCAAAGGCCTGTAATCCCAGCACTCGGGAGACAGAGGCAGGAGGATCACTGTGAGTTCGAGGCCAGCCTGGTCTACAAAGCCAGTACAGGACAGCCAAGGCTACACAGAGAAACACTGCCTCAGGGGGAAAAAGGTTTAACACATTTGCTAAATGTCTTCACTTTGTTTAAAGTTTCATTGAAAAACTTAGAAAGAGGAATTTTTTAAAGCTGTTACATTGCAAGTATGAAACATCTCAAAAACTGTAGCTAGGCCATAGTAATTGGGAAAGTGGAGCCTGGGAAGTTCTTCTCCAAGAGGCACAAAGAGAAAAGGGAAGCAGAGGAGGAGGCAGGAAAACAGGAGAGCACAGTCTGTGGGAGAGGCAGGAGTGGTGGGGCAGTGGGGACAGCTATGGTGAAGGCCACAATGGATATGTGATCTCTGGCCCAGGCCTCAAACCCTACTGTCTCTCCTGTTGTCTGAGCACTGCTACAGCCTGAACCCCTGCGTCCTGCACATTTCTCTGTCCCTCAGAAGCACCCAGCTGCAAGGGCACAATGGATTGTTGTTGTTTGGTTGGTTGGTTTGGTTTGGTTTTTAGAGACAGGGTTTCTCTGCTTCCTGAGTCCTGGGATTAAAGGTGTGTGCCACCACCACCTGGCTGGTTTTCTGGTTTTTCTTTAGTTTTACAAGACAGGATTTTACTCTGTAACAGTGACTATGCTGGACTCACTCTGTAGACCAGTCTGGACTCCAATTCACAGCAATCTGCCTCTATGCTGCTGGGATTAAAGGTGTGCCCTACCTCGCCTGGCTGGATTTTTATGTTTGTTTGTTTGCTTGCTTCCTTGCTTGTTTTTTAGTTTCTTCAAGACAGGATTTCTTTATGTAGCCCTGGCTGTCCTGAGACTCTCTTTGCTAACCAGGCTAGCCTTGAATTTATAGCAATCCTTCTGCCTCTGCCTTCCAGTGCTGGGATTAATGGCAGCACTACCACAACCACAGCACAGGAGACTGAGGGCAACAGGGACCACTACTGAGGATAAGGAGACCCGTCACTAATCTCAAGGGTATGGAAACCTTGTCGCTGGGTTTTCTTTATTTCAGTCTGTTTTGACAGTGTCTCATGTATCTGCAGCTATCCTGAAACCCGCTTTGAAAACAAGGATGAGCTTGAACTTCTGTCTTCCTCCCTAGATCGCCTGTAATCCCAGCACTTGGGAGGCAGAGGCACAAGGATCACTGTGAGCTCAAGGCCAGCCTGGTCTACAAAGTGAGTCTAAGACAGGCAAGGCTATACAGAGAAACCCTGTCTTGAGAAAAAAACCCAACCAAACAACCAGACAAAAACAACCCAACAACAACAACAAAACCCCCATAGGCATAGCATGGCCTCAACTCTTGATGTGCCCACAGGAGTCTGGGATGTCTGCCCATCTACAGACCCAGCAGCTGTACAAAGCCTGATATGAAGGAGTGAGAATATGGTACCCCACCCAACAAAAAGAATAGCTTCAGCAATGTCCCATGAGAGCTCAGTCTTTTCTGATATTGAACTCCAGGGCTCCATAGCAAGCCTTAAATACTCTTTTGATAACTTCATAGAACTATGCCTGCTGTATTATTCAGAGTCCTCTAGAGTAGCAGAGTTTATAGAATTTCACAGGGGAGTTTAAAGGGGATTCATTAGAATGACTTACCAACTGTGGTTCAACTAATCCAAAACTGGCTGCCCTGGGATGGGAAAGTTCTTTACTGCCAAAGGCTGGATCTTTCAGCTGTCCTCAGTAGACACTGGACTCCTGAAAAGGTTGGCTCCAATGCCAGTGAAGGAATGGACTGGCTATGGAGGCAACAGGAAATGAGCAAGTGCTGCCTTCTTCCCCCTCCTTATATTGGCTTCCAGCAGATCTGATTAAAGGTGTGCCTTCCTACCTCAAATATCTGGATTAGGCCAGGTGGGTGGCACACACCTTTAATCCCACACTCAGGACACAGAGGCAGATGGATCTCTGTAAGTTGGGGCCAGCCTGGTCTACAGAGTGAGCTCAAGGACAGCCAAGGCTACACAGAGAAATGTTGTTTCAAAAAAACAAAACAAAACAAACAAACAAACAGATCTGGATTAGAAGTGGATCTTCCCAATTGAAATGAAACAGAGATTCCTCCCCGGTGTATCTTTCAGTTTTGGGCTTTTGTTCATTTTATTTATTTATTTACTTATTTATTTCTTAACATTTTTGTTTTTGTTTCTTCAAGACATGGTTTCTATGTGTAGCCCTGGCTGTCCTGGATTTGCTTTGTAGACAAAGATTGCCTCCAACTCACAGAGATCTGCCTGTCTCTGCCTTCCAAGTGCTGGAATTAAAGGCGTGCACCACCACACCCTGCTTACAAACAATTTTTAAATCCATTACTTTGTAAGTTAGGATCATGTCTAAAACTGTAGCTAATCAATACTAACTGGGAAAGAGAAGTCTGGCAACTTCTTCACCAAGAGGCAGAAAGAGCAAAAGGAAGCAGGGGAGGGGACAGGGAAACACAGGAGAGCATGGCCTGTGGGGAAGGCAGGGTTGCTGGAGGTCATGCTTGCTCTGGGAACTCTGGGCCAGACCACAGTCCTACTGTCTTTGTTTGGTCTCAGCTCTGCTAAAGCCTGAGCGCCTCTCTCCTGGATGCTTCTCTGTCCCACAGAAGCACAGTTGCTTGCTCTGACTCTGGTGGTCAGACTATGGATCTGACATGTGTAGATATTATAAACCAAAACTCCCATAACATGATTTTTCTGTGTATCTCTGGTTGTCCCGGAACATATTATATAGATCCCTCTACCCTAGATTAAACTGAAAAATCTAGCCATGTGTGATGGCACACACCTTTAATCCCAGCATTTGGGAAGCAGAGGCCCAGGGATCTCTGTGAGTTTGAGGCTAGCCTAGTCTGCAAAGGGAGTACACCAAAAAACCCAGTCTCCAAAAAAAACAAAACAAAACAAAACAAAACAAAAAACCAAAAACAAAACCAAAAGCAAACAAACAACACACACACACACACACACACACACACACAGAAAAGAAAGAAAAGCAAGGAAAAAGCCTTCCCCTATTAAGGATGGGACATATCATAATAAAGGGAGTTAGGACCCTGTATAGTTCTACTTTAAATCAAAGTAGATTCAGAAAATTAAAATTACTTAATTGAGATTGGCATGAAGGTTGGCAAGATGACGAGGGCTGGTGAGATGACTCAGCCATTAACGACTAAGTTCATGACCAAAAATGTAAGAGATTGGCAGGATACTAATTACTATTAGTCTGGTGATTCATATTTTAATCTTAGTAGCCATAGTAGGTTTTTAAAAAATATTTATTTATTATGAATACAGTGTTCTACCTTCATGTAGTGCCTTCAAGCAAGACAAGGTAATCAGATATCAGTACAAATGGTTGTGAGCCACCATGTGGTTTCTCAGAATCGAACTCCGGACTTTTGGAAGAACAGTCAGTGCTCTTAACCTCTGAGGCAAATCTCTAGCTCCCTATAGTGGGATTTTGTGTGAAATATGAAAAGAAGTTTGCTAATTGTGACAAAAGTAGATTGATAAGATACAAGACCAACCAGGAGATGATGGGCATCCCCAAGGTTATGGAGAAGTTAAACGGAGTCCTGTAGACATATTAAATTGGAGGAGATTTAAGGACGTGCCTGTTTTGTGTTGTATGCATGCATGTATGTGAAGCAGATGTTAAATTCACTGCACAACTCAGAACAGAATCATCTCCCAAGACTGGAAAGATTTGGCAGCAGCAATAGTAAGCTGGCCCTCAGTTACAATGGTGAACATGGTGGAAAGAGGAAGTTACAGCCATAGAACAACAAGATAGGGCTGGAGGTGTTGTTTTCCAGGATCAGTTGTGAGGTGCAGGGCAATATGCTGAATAACAAAGGCTTGAATTTTGTAGGCTAGATTTTTCACAATGTACTTTATTTAGGGTTCTTAAACACTTCAACCTCATTTCTAACCCACGAACCAAAGGAAGGAGAGAAAGACTGTTAATAGGAAGAGGGGTTGTAGACCTGTGTAGATGCAGTGACTTGGGCCAATTCTGCCCTATCCTCCAACCCATGCCTTTCATCCCAGTACAGAGGCAGGAGGATCTCTGTGAATTTGAGGCCAGCCTGGTCTACATAGGGATTTCGAGAAGAGACAGGTCTATGCAGAGAAACCTTGCCTTTAAAAAGCCAAAACAACAAAACAAACCAATAAGGAAAAAGAAAAGAAAAGAAACCCAAACATATGAAATACTTTTCTTTTTCTTCTTTTTTCAAAATAGGGTCTCTCTGTGTAGTGATGGCTGTCCTAGATTTCCTTTCTAGACCAGGTTAGCCTTGAACTAAAAATTATCAGATCTGCTTGCCTCTGCCTCCCAGGGATCTGGAATTACAGGTGTGTGCGTGACATATAAAATATTTTTAATCCCTTACTTTGCAACTAACTGTAGATAATCCATAAGAATTGGGAAAGGGGAGCCTGGCAACTTCTTCTTTTGTTGGTTGGTTCATTGGGTTTTGGAGACAGAGTTTCTCTGTGTTTCCTTGGGCTGTTCTGAAACTCACTCTGTAGACCATACTGACCTCAAACTCAGAGAGCTGCCTGTCTGGCTGCCGGAGGGCTAGGACTAAAGGCCTGCCTCATCGCAGCCAGTGAGGAATTGCATTAAAGCATTAGCTATGCCCAGAACCACTTCTCTAGTGAGTGTGATGGAAGGGCTACTGTGGTCATTTTAATGCAAAGGAGACTAAGGGACATTGTAGATGAGCACAGGGATAAGGGGCACGTGTCACTAATCTCAAGGGTGTGGAAACACATTGTTCTGTTTGTGGTTGCTGTTTTCATGATTTGAGTTTGCTGGGACTGTGTCCCATGCACCCCACTCTTTGAAGACAAGGATGAGCATAAATTTTCCCCTTCCTCCCCAGTTCTCTAAATTGCTTGGTTTATCCGCACACTCATGTCATGTCATGGTAGAGGAAAAAAATTGCTCATATAAAGCAGCAGACATGAAAATCTATTCATTTATTTATTTATTACATATACACAGCGGAAGAGGGCACCAGATGCTGTTATAGATGGTTGTGAGCCACTATGTGGTTGCTGGAAATTGAACTCAGGACCTCTGGAAGAACAGCCAGTGCTCTTAACCTCTGAGCCAAACCTCCAGCCCAGAGATGAAGTTCATGAAGACATTTTAGTAAGGATTGTAAGCACCAGGTAAAGAAAAAGTCAAACTGGAATGCATGGGCATAAAGGACAGGTGCCTCTCTTTCTTTTCTTCATTTGGAGACAGAGTTGAGGGACTCTGGGACTGGCCTATAACTCCCCCAGTAGCACAGGATCATGTAGAACTCCAGATGTTTCCCCAGGAGTCTGGGATCTCTGCCCATCTACAGACTCAGAATTTGTGTAAAGTCCAATATGAAGGACTTAGGATGTGGCCCCATATTATCACAATCTTCCTCCCTAGGTAGCCAGTGTCTCATGAACACCCTGTCTTCTCTGATGCTGAATCCCAGGGTTTCCTACCAAGCTTTAATGACTATTTTGATACCTGAGTAAAGCAGCACCTGTGATATTCATCAGAATTCTCTAGAGTAACAAAGCATGTAGAATGTCTATACATGTACATACATTATATATTATAGAACATATGTATATATACACATCTCTATGTATGTATATGATATAATGTAATACAATTTATATATACAGACAGTCTTTTTTTCTCCAAGATAGTGTTTCTCTGTGTAATAGTCCTGAGTGTCCTGAAACTCTCTTTGTAGACCAGGCTTGCCTGGAACTCACAGTGATATCCCTGTCTCTGCCTCCTGAGTGCTGGGATTAAAGGTGTGCACCACTGCATCCAGCCCCAGTGTTGTTTTGAATATACATATATTCTATAACATATGCAACTAATCCAAGAAGTGACCTCTAATGCAGTGGATATCAATCTTCCTAACACTGCCACCATTTAATACAGCTCCTCATCTTGTGGTAATGCCCAACCATAAAATTATCTTCCTTTCTACTCCATAACTATCATTTTGGTACTGTCAAGAATCATAATGTAAACATCTGATATTTCTGATGGTCTTAGATGACCCCTGAGAAAGGGTCATTAAACCCAAATGGAGTACAGATCCAAAGACTGACAACTGCTGCCCTAATACCAGTCACGAGATGCTTTTGCTAACAAGAGTGAAAGCAATCAGGCAAAAAGAGAAGCTTCCTTCTGTTCTGTCTTTGATATAGGCTCCAGAAGCTCGGCCCAGAAAAGAGCTGGGTCTTTCCACCTCCAGAGAGGTGTGTCAAGGGATTGCTTTCCCACCTCAGAGAGCCAGACCAGAAGTGAAACTTCCCAATTCAAATGATTAAGCCAAGACCTCACAGGTGTGCAAAGCCACCTTAGGGCTTTATCTATAAATGTCACTTGCACAGGTGCATTAGTTTAAAACAGGTGGCAATGGGGCTGGAGAGATGGCTCATTGGTTAAGAACACTGGCTGTTCTTCCAAAGGTCCTGAGTTCAGTTCCCTGCAACCACACAATGGCTCAAAGCCATCTATAATGAGATCTGGTGCCCTCTTCTGGCCTTCGGGTACTAGGTGCAGGCAGGACACTGTTACATAAATAAATCTTTTAAAATAATGGTGGCAATGTCTCTTGACATTCATTCACTATCTGAAACTTAAATATCCATGTTAGCTTCATATTCTCTTAATTGATATTACATCACTCCAGCCCCCAGATCCATCTCAAGCTCCGACTAGTTTCTATTGCATTGACTTGGAGGCTGTGAGACACTGACCATGAGTTCCCTAACAAGCAGGCTAGAGAATGAACCGGTGTTGAGCTGCTGTCTGTGGACACAGAGGCTGCCCTTGTAGTATAGGATTCAGGTGTATTTCTGAAGTCTGAATTCAGAATTCATTCTAAATAAATGATTCAGACCTATTTTGGTTTTCAGCTTTGGTTCTTTGGCTAAGAAACAGCCTTTCACTTTTCAGACTTAGATTCAATCCCCATATTTTGCCAAAGTGAGTCCAGAACAGTCAAGGCTACACAGGGAAACCCTGTCTCAGGAAAAAAAAAGAAAGAAAAAGAAAAAGAAACAGAGAAAGTCTAGAGACTAGGGTGATGGCTCCATGGTCAAAGTTCCAATTGTTCTTGTAGAAGACTTAGGTTCAGTTTACAAAAGCCATTTGGAGTCTTGACATCATCTCTAACTCTAGTTATGTGGTCACCAAGTGCACATACTTCATGCAGGCAAAAGATGGTACATAGCCTTACTCTCATTATATTGGAGTCAGAGGCACTCTGATCTCTGAGTTGTAGGCCAGCTTTGTCTACATAGTGAACTCCAGGCCAGCCTCATCTACATGGTGGATTCCAGACAAGTCAAAGCTACATAGTGAATTCTAGGCCAGACAGGGATACAACCAGGTTTACATATTGAGACCCTGTCTCTGAAAGTCTTAAACTTGTCAGATGAATGTGGTGCATGCCTTTAATCCCAGAACTCAGGAGGCAGAGTCAGGCAGAACGCTGTATGTTGTCACCTGCCTGGTCTACAGAACCAGTCCTAGGACATCCAGGACTATACAGCAAGATCCTGTCTTTGAAAACAAACAAACAAACAAACAAACAAAAAACATAACAAGAATTGTCATTTTGTGTGAGTGACATGTCCAAAGCTCTGGAAGAGGACTTTGATTTGGATCCCAGCATTTACATGGAGGCTCACAGTTGCTTGTAAGTTCAATCCCAGCAGATCCTCTGGGCTCTCTGGGCACCAGAACATAGGGCACACACAGAGACTCAGATTCACATAGAAAGTAGCAGCTATGTAGCTGACAGAGCTTTTGTCTGAGGGGAGTAATCATGGCTTTCAGTTTTCCCAAGTAAAATAAATAGTTCTCTTGGGGCCCCTGGGGCTGTGCCTGCTCCATTGAGTCCAAATCCCAGCAACAGTTGAAATATAATGTGGGCAGGTGTATGGCTGTGTGTTAGGAGAATCTGAAATCCTGTTTCACACAGTCCATTCTCCCAGGAACTAAGCCCCAGGCAGCAGGAAGAAGCTGTTGGCTGCCTCTGCACCCTGGACATGAGGCACTTGAAGATCCCTTTGGTAGAGGTTTTGACAGTGGCAACTAGTAGCTCAAAGGCAACAATGAAGATGGAAAAGTCAGAATGCTTCTGCCACAGCCTGTGGACACAGGGCAGCTGTTGCTGAGATGGAGATGAACTCTGTTGGGCACAGGCACAGGGGCCCCAAGAGATCTTTTACTTGGAAAATCTGAAGTCATGATGATTCACCTCAACCAAAGCTCCCACAGCTACACTGGCTGCTACTTTCTATGTGTATCTGAGTCTCTGTGTGTGCCCTGTGTTCTGTTGCCCACAGAGGTCGTAGCATCCTTTTGGATTGAATTTAGAAGCAATTATGAGCTACCACGGGGATGCTGGGAACCAACTCTGGGTCCCCTTCCATGGACCATGGACATGTCACTATCTCAAAATGACATTTGTTGTTGTTGTTACTGCTGTTGTTCTTCTTCTTGTTTATGGCTGTTGTTTTAAAAAAGACTGGATTTTTCTGAGTAGTACTGAATGTCCTAGAACTGGCTCTGGCTACCAGACTGGTCTCACACTCAACAGAGATCTGCCTGACTCTGCCTCCCAAGTGCTGGAATTGAAGGCATGCATGACCTGACGACTTTTAGGCTTTCTGAGACAGGATCTCACTAGGCAGCCCTTGACGAATTGGAATTAACTATGAAGAGCAGCCTGGCCTGCAGCTCAGAAGTTGTTGTGCCTCTATCTCCAGTATGAGGAGCTTTAATCATAGAACCATCACTCTAGTCCCTAGGCTATCTTGTTCTCTGTGCTTGGGTATTTTGCCTGCTGTTATGTCTGTGCCACATGTGTGCCTGATGACTCTGGTGTGAGGGAGAAGGCTAGTGCTCCAAACCAGGGAGCTGTACCTCCAGATTTACTGGACTTTAGCTAAAACCCCCAGCACAACCTAGTCATAATAATATCTGCCTTTAATTCTAGCACTAGGGAGAGAGATACTGATGGATCTCTCTGAGTTTAAGCCCAACAAAGTCTCCAAAGTGACTTCCAGGAGAGTCTAGACACAGAGAAACCTTGTCTGGACAAATGTAAAAACAAGGGTTGGCAAGATGGTTCCTCAGGTAAGAGCACTGGCCGTTCTTCTAGAGGTCCTGAGTTCAATTCTCAGCAACGACATGGTGGTTCACAACCATTTTTAATAGGGTCTTATGACCTTTTCTTGCCTGCAGATATACATGCAAATACAATACACATATACATGAAATACATAGATAAACATTTTTGTTTAAGGGTGGGGGTTATAAAACACACCTGGGATTCCCAGCACAACAAACAAGACTCTTCCACTATCTCTTGACACTAAATAGAAGTGAAACATGTAAGGATTCAACACAAACATGCTGGGCAGGCTGAGCACAGGGGGGGAACACATCCTCTGGATTGTGACAATCTTGTTTTAAAGTTTTGGGGTTCTTTGTGCAGCTCGTGTGTGTGTGTGTGTGTGTGTGTGTGTGTATGTGTGTGTGTGTGTGTGTGTGTGTGTGTATAACTGTGTGTGTTTATGTGTGTGAGTGTGTGTGGTCATGCACGATCACATTGGTGTATATGAGCCATCGATTTAACAAGGTGTATTTGCTTGAGGGGAAAAGCAGTTTCTCAGGTGATGGCCTTTCTTGGTTTAGAGCAAGAGAGTTCATGAAGTGTTCTCGAGAATAGTCCATTTGGTGCAGTGAGTGCAGTTGAGTTCAGAGTTGGCTTTTCCAAGTAAAGCTATATAGTGATAAGCAGAGAGATGCCAGTTTGAATCCCTGAGACAGCAGAGGACTATGAGCCAGAACAGCTGAGTTTAATCAGCCAGCCAGAGTTCAGACAGAAGAAGATATTGTCAGCTCATTTAGTAGTAAGTCTCAGAGGTTGAAAACATTCTATGTTTATGTTAGCAAATGGAGAATGGAGCTGCAGCCTTCCAGATCAGGGCATGCAGAAGACGAGATTGTGCTGGAGGTGGTGGTGCACGCCTCTAATCCCACCAGTCAGGAGGCAGATGCAGGCAGATCCCTGTGTGTTAGAGGCCAGCGTGGTCTACAAAGCAAATCTAGACCAGCCAAGGCTACATAGAGAAACCCTGTGTAGAAACACAAAACACAAAAAAGATGAGATTGTTTGGAGGTGACCCAACCCGCGGGTCCAGTTAATCAGGGCGTCGAAGGGGGTCGCGACCTGGGAATGAAGAACGGGCGAGAGAGAAGACAGGACTCAAGGAAGTATAACGTGTCAAGAGTCGTTTACTGAAAGCGGGTGTTTGAATTTAAAGCATGGTTCGGGGAGGGCGGGGGTAGGAAGGAGTGCAGTGGGAAAGTACAGAATCTTCTGGGGTAAGAACCCTGGGGTAATGTGTGGGGAGGGGGAGGAAATAGGTGGCTTTTCTCAGAAGTCACAGTACACTGAATGTTCCTTTTCTCAGGGCCAGGCAGAATGTCTGTGGTTTCTCAGAAGTCACGGTACGCTGAATGTTCCTCTTCTCAGGGCCAAGCAGGATGTTTGATAAGTTCTTTCAACAGTAGGCTTGAGGCCAGCTGGAGTCCGGCTCAGCCAGGGGTCTCTTGGCTCCCAACATCTCCCCCTTCCCTTTTTATTGAGGGCCCTAGCACCACCTTTTGCCAAATAAAGTCTCACACATTCCCAAGAGCGCTCGCCGTCGGGGTGGCACAAGGCGAAAACTGGCGCCACATCGGGGCGCAGCATTTCGCAGCTCTCTATAGTTTGTTGTATGGGCAATGAGCTTAGGAAAAGGAAATGGTCCGATCAAGGCTGGAGCATGACTCTGGACTGACCGATCGAGGACCATCTTGGAGGTGACACTCAGTGCCATCCCGCATGCAATGGGCAATTTTCCCCGAGGGGTGCAATGGCCACTGGGTGCACGCAGATATAGGGTGCCTTTCGACGTGCAATGGCAACTAGGGCCAGTCGAGTGCAAAGGCCACGCAGAGAGAAAAGAGAGAGAGACTCATTGCAAGTTAGTTATTTGGGACTTAAAGGCTATCCGCCAGGCCTGAGGGGAATGGTCTGACCTCTAGGGCAAAAAGGCTGTGTGGTAGGAACTGGGGATGATGGAAGGGGGTTTGATGAGGTTACCAGAAACGCCTAGGGCAGAGCCGAGCCCTCCATCCGGCATCGCATAATGCCCGGAAATGTAGGGGCTGTCCATAGGGCTGCGGTGAAGGCTGTTGGACCCCTGAAGTCTCTGTTTTGGAGGCATTATTTTTAGGATCTTCTGAGGAGAGGCGGTGGTAATGGACCTGTATATTCTTGGTAGCAGAGTCAACCTGGCTTTTAACAAAGGTGGTTAAACGATGGAAGGCCCAAGGCCCAAAAGAAAGGAGGAGGAGGATCCCCACAAAGGGGCACAGGAGGCTGGGCAAGAGGGTAGTGAGCCAGGGGGAGGAGGAAAACCAATTCTGATACCAGGATTCTTGTTTCTCTCTGGCTTGCTGCCGTTCCTCCAGGGCCTTGGAAACTTTGTCAAGGCTTTTTTGTGCCAGTCCTGTTTTACTAACATAGAAACAACATTCCTCTTTAAGAACAGCACAGAGCCCCCCTCCTTGAGGAAAAAGAGATCAAGGCCTCTGCGGTTTTGAAGGACTACCTCTGCAAGGGAATCAAGGGAATCTTTTATCTCTTGAATCCCATCTCTCATATTGGAAATATCACTACCAATAATTGTCTGGAGCTCGGCAAAACCTTGTTTGGAGGTCACCAGGGAGGCAATTCCTGTACCTGCCCCCACTGCACCAAGGCCCAAAATAGTGGCTATGGTGAGGGTCGTAATGGGCTCTCTTTTAGATCAGGGGTGGATGGAGATGCCCTTATCTATAAAGTTCAGGAAATCTTCAGGGTTGTGGACGGAGAAGCGAGGGAGTAAGAGAACCGTCACACACCAATCACGTTTTTGGATAAACAAAGGGGTAAAGAGAAAAGAGGCCAGGCCTGAAGAGCAGGCAAAATAAGTACCATTAGGGGCTAAGGCAAACTTAAAGGTGGTATTTAATACAAGAGTCTGATTACAAACCTCCAATAGGTCTCTGGGGGGAAACATATTTGGTCCCAGAAAACAGGTGCCGAAACCAGAAATAGATTGAACTGTAATGGAGTTGTCAGGTTCGGATGTGGAAAGGGCGGATGATGTCTCATTGGTAAAGGAGGGGGTGGAAAAGAGCGCGATGCCCTCGTAGTAAAGGGTGGGGGGTTGGGGGTGGGGGAGAAACATATCCAACATTCTAAGTAAGTGGAGGAGTTAGTACTTTTAAGGGTCTGGATAGTGGCATTAGCGAGATCAATAATGAGTTCTGCAGTACTAGGGGGACCAACAGGGATGGTGGGTTGAAACAGGGTAGAGAAAAAAGAGCGGAGGGTGGTAGAAGGATGAGGGATTGGCTGTAGCTTAGGAGCAGGAGGCTTAGTGGCGGCTGCTACAGGCTTATGAAGCATATTATTGGGGCCTGCAGAGGCTGCATTTTTATTGGGGACTTCTTTTAAGAGCCTGATTTTGAAGGTTAATCCCATGTCATAACCTTCTTTATAAAGGCGTAGGCCCCACTCAAAGCCCCTGACAGTCCAAGTTTGACGTTTACCTGGGGCGGTGAAGGATATGGATAGGGGATTGCACCAACTGAGGGGGGGGGGGGAATGAGCGCTATTGCAAAGCTTTTTTAAGTCATCAGGCGTATAGTGATTATTAACTTCAGGGTGTATCCAAGAACTAGTGACAGAGATATAATCCCAGGAGGAAGATGGCTTCCAATAAGTGGTTGCCGATGTCTCACATCCCCAGGAGGCACAAAAGAAATCATTAGAGCCTCCGCACTTGTAATCAATGGTCCGGGGACGATGAGAGGTGCCAGGGCAAACATATAGGCCTCCATTTTGTCCCCAGTACCCTTGTCTTCTTAAAGCCTTATGAAGCAGTATTCGTTCTAAATCATTGCGGCACCCGACATAGTCTTTTCCTCTTTTGGGCTGTTCGGGAGCCTTAGACTCACGCAGGGGCCAAAAAATGTCCTCAGTACCCCAGTCAGGGTTAGCCCCGAGTGCCAGTGCACAGAGGTCTACTTGGAGGATCGGCCAATGGGGCTGAGCCCCCAGGTGGCTACTGGAATTAACGATGTCGCCAGCCTGGTTTTCAATGACCCATGTGTAATTGAATATCACGTAGGGATTATAGCAGGGGAGGGAGAGGAGAGTATTTACCACTGGGCTCAGGAGAACAAGGAAGAAGATGAGCAGGGACATTCTATGAGAAAACACATTTATTGATCTTCCTCAGGGACTTTCCCTGGGGAGGTCGTTGGGTTAGCCAGTTTGATTAGCCTTTCAGGAAGCCATCGAGCATTTTGTTGAGTCTGGTCATAGACACAGGCGTGTCCTTTGCCCCAAATGAGCACAGGGTCTGATCCATGCCATTGATGAGTCAATGGATCTTTCCATAGTACTTGAGCATAAGTATCGGTGGTTGAAGGATGCCAAAATCTATCGGCAGCCGATTTTCCCTGACTATCAAGGGTTAAAAAATTAAGGACAAATAAGGCATGATTTAATAAATTTTTATGATTATTATTGGTGGGGTATAATATCCCCCCAGAATTTTTGAGTTTTAAAATCATATTTTTTAAGGTTTGATGAGCTCTTTTTACTATGCCTTGTCCTTGAGGATTGTAGGGAATTCCAGTAACATGTTTAATTTGTAATTGGGCACAAAAGCTTTTAAAGGAGGAGCTAGTATAGCCAGGCCCATTGTCTGTCTTAATGGTGGAGGGCCGTGTCATAACTGTGAGGCAGGAGAGAACACGGCTGATTACATTCCTTGTAGCCTCCCCAGACTGAAGGGTGGCGTAAAGGAATCCACTAAAGGTGTCTATAGACACTCGGATGTATTTTAGCTTCCCAAAAGGGGCAAAATGGATAACGTCCATTTGTCACAATTTTCCTGGGGTGAGTCTCCGAGGGTTAATTCCCAGATGTGGTTCAGGGAGGAAGGTAATGCAGTGTTGACATTGACGTACAATCTGTCGGGTTCTGTTCTCTGGTAATGGAGAACATTTGTCTCAGGGTTTGAGCATTTAGGTGGTGTAGTTGATGAGCCTGTTGGGCCATCTGAAGGGGGTGCCATTCTTGGGATAACAGAATTAAGAAGGTGTCTCTGGTGGCTAGATCGGCCAAATGATTGCCCTTGGCCAAAGGTCCAGGTGGACCAGTATGGGCACGAATATGCCCAACAAAGAAGGGGCATGTTCTTTGTTGGATACTTTGTTGGATTTTAGCAAAGAGAGGGGAAGCATTAGTATCTGGCCAAATAAAGGGCACAGTTTCTAACAGAGGAATGGAGTAAGCGACATAAGCGCTATCAGTATAGAGATTAAAGGGGCAGTCTGTAGGGTTTGAAACACTTGGAAGACCGCAGTCAGTTCCACCAGTTGAGCAGAAGATAGATTAGTCTGAAACCTGGTATTTTGTCCATCAATAACATAGGCAGCCACACCAGAGGAGGAGCCATCAGTAAAAACCAAGAGGGCTTGTGGGATAGGGGTACTCTTGGTATGTTTAGGAAAAATTAAGGCTTGTTTACTGAGAAATTGGATAAGTTTGTCAGAGGGAAGATGGTTATCAATTTTGCCCTGGAAGGAAAAGCAATTGATGGCCCAGTCATCGGATGTTTGTAGTAGCCATTGAATTTGGGCAGGGCTATAGGGTTGGCTGACTATGTCCGGGTCTTTTCCAAATATTTTAAGGGAGCTCTCTCTTCCCAACCTGAGTATTTGGGCCACTAGGAGAGGATATGAGGAAAGGACTTTGGAAGGGGTAGCGGGTAAATGTAAGCAGTATAACGGTTTATTTTGCCATAGCAAACCTGTGGGCAAAAAAGTGGTGGGGAGGATCAACAGCCAGAGATGGGTCGAGGGGGAGTAATATGAAATGGTCTGATTTGAAATAGCAGCCTCAACAACCTGTAAGGATTTTATAGCCTCGGGGGTCAGTTGTCGAGGGGAAGAGGGGTCAGGATCGCCCTGAAGAAGAGAACAAAGGGGCTTAAGGTCTCCAGTGGTGAGTTTTAAATAGGGGCGCAACCAGTTAATGTCCCCCAGGAGCTTCTGGAATTCGTTTAGGGTGTGTAAAGAATCTCTTCTAAGTTCCACTTTTTGAGTGAGGATCTTATGAGAATGTAATTTGTATCCCAAAAACAAATGAGGGGGCTGAAGTTGAACCATTTCTGGCGCAATATGGAGCCCAAACTCTTGGAGTCTGGCTACTAGGGAGGACGCAACTTGCAGGAGCTCCTCACCATCTGCTCCCACCAAAAGGATATCATCCATGTAGTGGATAAGGTAGAGATCAGGATGTTCAAGGCGAAAGGGATCTATGGCTTGGGCCACATACTTTTGGCAAAGAGTAGGGCTATTGGCCATACCTTGGGGAAGTACCTTCCACTGGAAGGGAGGGGAGGGTCCTACACAATTAACAATGGGTAGGCTAAAGGCAAAGCACTTGCAATCTTCTGGATGTAAAGGGATGCAAAAGAAGCAGACCTTAAGATTAATAACAATTTTTGAAAATCCCTTGGGAATGGCAACAGGGGAGGGGAGTCCTGGCTGAAGGGCTCCCATGGGAACCATAGTTTAATTTATTTCTCTAAGGTCTTGTAGTAGACGCCATTTACCCCCCTTTTTTAGGATGACAAAAATGGGGGTGTTCCAAGGAGACGTAGAGGGTTCAATATGGCCTGCGGACAGCTGTTCCTGCACCAACTGCATGGCCGCGGTTAGTTTTTTGGTTGGGAGGGGCCATTGGTCGATCCAGACAGGGGAGTCATTTTTCCAAGTAATCTTATCAGCCTGGAGTGCAGGGGGAGCAATGGCTTTTATAAAAAAGAAGTATGATAACCCAATCCCGTTCGATCTAGTTTGGGGGTGGTCTGGACAGGGGTTGGGCATCCCTGACTATTTTTGCCCAAGCCCTGACCGGGGAGAAATCCCTGATCTAGCATTTGTTGTGTCACAGTAGGAGAGGGACTGAAAAGGTAAACCCCCATCTGGGTTAATATATCTCGTCCCCAAAGGTTAACAGGCAGGCCAGGGATGATGAATGGCTGGATACAGCCCGTATTGCCATCAGGATCTTCCCATGTCAGAATCTGGGAACTTTGGAGGGTGTTGGTGGACACGCCTATGGCCTGGAGGTGGGTTAGGGAGGGTTAGGGAGGGCTGGCACGGCCAGGAGGAAGGCCGGGAGGCCTGAGATAAAACAGTGGAATCTGCTCCTGAATCGAGAATGCCTTGAAAGTATTTGCCATTAAGTTTAAGTTTAAGGTGTGGGCGTTCTCTGGTAATCTTCTGGACACAATAAATGTCAGAGGATCCAGGAGCAGAGGGCCCCTTGAGTGTCCCCAATGAGGGCGTAGAGGTATCGAGAGGAAGAGGTAGGGCCTGAGCAATACATTGGCCCTGGCAGATGGTGAGGGGCCCTCTCGTGGAGGAGGCCATGATTTTAATCTCCCTAGTGTAATCATTGTCTACAAGGGAAGGGAAAATGGTAATGCCCGGAAGAGCCGCAGAGGCACGCGCTAGGATTAAGTCATAGGTCTTAGGCGGCGGGGGCCCAAAGACTCCTGTGGAGATGACTTGAACGCCCAAATCAGGATTTAATATTGTGTAGGCGGAGGCACAGACGTTCAATCCTGCGCTTCCGGGGGAGGTGCGGCAAAGGTTTGTGGCATTTGGGGCAGGGGCTGAGGGGGAGGCAACAGTGGGCTGGATTGGGGCTGGCTGACCCCCGAGGCCGGCAAAAATTGGACAGGCTGGGGTGCCCCGGGCTGGCCCCGCATCCCGTTTCCCAGACGAGGGGGAAGGGGATTACCCAAGACATCGGTTTTGGAGAGGCAGGTGTTAGCCCAATGTCGGCCACGGCGGCAGTGGGGGCAGACCGTTGTGGGGGGTGGGCGGCCCATGTCAGTAGCAGCAGGAGGAGTAGATAAAGGTTTAGATTGGGGGCAGTTTTTGGCAAAGTGACCTAGCTGCCCGCAGTGGAAGCAGGACTGATTGTTAGATAGGGCCCCCATTACGGCTCCCACAGCAAGGTTAATAGCCTGGGTAACTTTATGAGTAAAGGGATCTACCTCTCAGCAGAGCTGAACCAGCTCATCAATATCTTTACCCTTGTATTTTCCTCTGAGGACAGCCTTGCAGGCAGAATTAGAATTTTCATAGGCAAGTTGGTTTAGTAATTTATTTTCATTTTGGCCAGGGCCAAGAGACCTTTCAGTGGCTTCAAGGAGGTGAGCTCCAAAGTCACTGTAACTCTCCTGAGCTCCCTGAACAATCTTAGTCAGGGGAGAGAGAACGGACCCCTGGGTAGGGATCGCCCTCCAAGCGGCCATGGCGGCAGAGGCGGACTGAGCCAAAAGTCCTAGGGAAAAGCCTCTCTGTTTATCATCAAGAGCATATCTGCCTTGTCCAAGAAGCTTATCCAATGTCTACCCTCTGGTGGAAGCATGGCTACTTTGGCTGTTAGGCCATGCTGTGGAGCATCAGCGGTCTGACCAGTCTGTGCGCCAAGAGAGAAATTGGCGGTAAGGAAGACTTGAGACAGTATTCAGCAACAGAAAGGAGTTGTTTGTGTCCAGTCTCTGAATTGGAGGTCTCAATTATGTCTCGAATAAGCCCCCGTATGAAAAAATATTGTGTCCGAGGACCTCATTTCCATCCCTATTTATTAAAACATTTAATTCACAACCGACCCGCTGCCATTTGTGTGACTCGATGGTCGGCCCGTCAATAATGAACCAGGGACATTTCTCATCGACAAAAATGAAAAATTCAACCAAATGTTTCTTTTTAACCTTTATGCCTCTCTCTCTGAGGGCGTCTTTGAGGCCCTTGATGAATTGAGCCTCTTTAGACAATGTCTTACCCATTCTGAGAAGTAGGACAGATGACTCACCTAATAGTTGAAGCGGCCGGGCGAGCGGCGACAACCATGAATTCCGAGGGTCTATCGCGGTGTGTCCTGGGAATGGGTCCTCTGCAAGAGGCTCAAGTGCTCTTATCAAGCAAGTCATCTCTTCAGTTCCACCCTCTTTCCCTTACCTCACATACCTAAGGCTAGGCTTTTTGCAGACAAGGTTTCTCTGTGTTGCCCTGACTATCCTGGAACTCACTGTGTAGACCTAGATTGCCTCGAACTAAGGGATTTACCTGCCTCCTCCTCTTGAGGACTGGAATTAAAGGCATGTGCCATCCTATATTGGCTAGGACACTTTCTTACAGGAGTTGGTTCCTAAGCTCTCCAGTGTTGTATTGATTTTAAAAAATACACTTGGAACTGGGTTTTTTTTTTTTTTGCTTTTTTCTTTTGCTTTATTTTATTTTATTTGACACATGGTCATATTTAGCCTAGGCTGGCCCCACAGTTATATAGCTGAAGATGACCTTGAACTCCTGACCCTCCTGCTTCCAGCTCCCAAGTGCAGTAATCACAGATTTCTCCACCACACATGGCTCATATTACTGTCCTTGACAGTCCAGAGTCAGTTCTCATTACAGTCTTGTGATCTAGGGTAGGAGCACGGCAGGCTGAGAGAACACATTAACTAACTATGAGAGATTAGTAACCAGCTTTCTCATCTGAGGATGGCACATTTCTCCTCTGGACTCATTCCTTTACAACCAGCTCTCAGGCTACTGATGATGGGGTCAGAAGGTAGAGTGATTTCCTTGGATGCACAAAGCCCTGGATTCTATTCCTGGCACAGACTCTACTGCCCCTGTCTCAAAAAGAAGTGAATAAAATATAACTTGCTTGGCCTGGAGATATGGTTCAGCAGTTCAGAGCACTGACTGTTCTTGCAGGAGGTGTGGGTTCGATTCCCAGCACCCAGGTGGTGGCTCACAGCTACCCATAACTCCAGATCAAGGGATCTAATACCTTCTTCCAGTCTCCTTGGGCACTGCACTGAGGTGCATAGAAGCATAACTAAAATTAACAATGAACAAAATCCCAGTGTGGTGGCATATGCCTTTAATCCCAGAACTCTTTGGGAGACTTTAGCACCTTATCTCTGAGTTAGAGGACAGCTTGGTTTACAGAGTGAACTTCAGAACATTCAGGGTGACAAAGAAACCATATCTCAATTTTTAAAAAACCACCCAAACCATATATATATCATATAAAATATATAAATTAAAACCTCTTTACAATTATGTCTAAAAATATTTAAAACTTCTTATCCTCAGATGTGAACTGAAAAAGAGCAAGACAAAGTGCTAACACAGCAGGGAAATGATCAGTTGAGTTCATCTCTTTCATCATCCAAGCAGGCCATGCTAAATACAGGAGCATCATCCAACCAGACCATGCCAGTGATACCTCCAACATCCATCCAGCCCATGTTAATGAGAGACCAGGAGTCATGGAAGAATTCTGGAGAAAAGTAACCAGATGAAGCTGGTGCCTCTGAAGTAGAATCCCTGCAACCTTTTCAGAGTTTGGACATCTCTAAAATCTGACATGCATCTTCAAAGCCTCCCAGGATGTCTATGCCCCAGGACATAGACACATTAGTGAAAACGTAGGCCTGGCCTGGGGATGATGATGCCTAAAGTTTTGATAAGTATCTCCTCTCAGGGAGCCTTGACTGAGGCAGAGAGTCTGTGAGGAACTAGCTTTGGACAAAGACCTAAACTCAAAACTCTGAGTTTTCTCTGAGCAAGGTTGCCAGAATGTTTCTCTCATGCTGTCCAGCTTACAGGTAGTTTCCACACTGACGGCCTCTATTAAACAGGCCTGTCCCAATTAAATGATTTCTTTGATTAGAATTGCTTTGGTCATGGGGTCTCTTCACAGCAATAGGAAACTCACTAAGACACTTGCTTTCTATTTACTGTTTCCTGTGCTAAGGAGTAAAGTTCACCATCTCTAGCATGTAAGTCAGGGGTATACTAAAATGCGGATATAACTCTTGCCCCTCAGTGAGGAATTCAAGGCAGGGCCTCTATCACTGAACCACAGCACCATGCCTTTGCAGTAGGATTATTGTCAGGTGCTCTTTCACTAAGCCATGCCTTCAGCTCTCACAGTGGGATTCTAGGCAGGTGCTCTATCACTGATCTGTGACCACAGATCCCCCAAGGATTCTAGGTATGTACTCTACCACTGATGCACACCCTAAAGCCCCACTAGGGGATTTTGGTAACTCCTCTACCCCAGAACCACGACCCCAATACCCTGTCATTACTCCTGAAAGGACTTCCTTTCTAAGTGTCCTGGCATTTACAGCTTCCACCTGAGGGATCCCACCCTAAACATCCTAGATCAGAAAGGAGAGAGGTCCACGTGAGTCTCTATAGAGCATGCATGAAGAGATGTCTATAGGGATAAGTCTGTGCTAAGAGGTGGCTACTATGAGGCAATGTCACTTTCCCTCAGGAAGGATGGCATTACTCTTTCATCTGAGCTTGGCAGTTGTGATTCTAACTCTTCTGCATCAGGGAGCTAGCTGAACAGGAAACGGAGTTCTGGAAGCCATGTACTAGGAAGCCTTTCCAGGAAATAACTGTTGTTGACAGAAACAGGCACATCTTCCTGTTGGAAGTTTTGAGGACACTTAGGGGAAGAAAATTAGACCAGCAGATAGCTAGGCAGAAACATGACATTGTCTTTAAGGACATACAAACTCAAAGGGAAGGGTGGCAGCAAGATATTCTTGCTCAGCTGAGGAAATTCTTCGTACAGCATAAGGGATCTGTAACCTGGCCTGTCCCCCTTCAGGGCCAACAGCACACACAGTGACTGAGACATCTCACTGGCAGGGTGTCTGCTGTCCTGTTCTAGACCTCCCAGGGACACCTGTAAATCTCCAGTCATTGTCCTAAGCCTGACGTCACTTTGTCTCTTAGCAACAGCAGAGCCTGGAAGGCAAATCGGGAACACTCCCTCCACTAAAGCAAGACAGTCCATCCACTGAGAAAGTGCACTTCATCTCATGCACTTACTTCTTGTTAAACTGAGGGCTTATCTACACACTTGTACACACACACAGACACACTGAACATACAAATCCCAAAACTTTATTTTATTTTATTTTATTTTATTTTGGTTTTTCGAGATATGGTCTCTCTGTGTAGCCTTGGCTCTCCTGGCCTCACTCTGTAGACCAGGATTGCCTTGAACTCACAGCAATCTGCTTGCCTCTGCCTCAGAAGTGCTGGGATTAAACGAATGTGCCACCTAGGCCCTGTCCAACTCCCAAAACTTTAAACAAGGATGTCAATACCCAGAGGATGGGCTCCACCCTGGCACTCGGCCTGCCCATTGTGTCTGTTTTAAATCCCACCATACTTCACCTCTATTTGGTGGCTAGAGACGGTGGCAGAGCCTAGTATGTTGTGCTGGGAGTCTCAGATGTGTTTTCCCTGTCATTTCTTTTTTTTAAATGTTGATTTACTTATGTATTTTCTGAATATGAGTGCTCTATTTGCAAGTATATCTGCAAACCAGAAGAGGTCATCAGATGGTTGTGAACACTGAACTTTGGACCTTTAGAGGAGCATCCTTTGGCCTTAATTGCTGAACAGTCTTTCCAATCCTTGGCTTTACATTTTTTTCCACAGAAGGTTTTTTCTCTATCCAGCCTGGCTTTTAAGTCACTTTGTAGACTCTGTTGTCCTTGAACTTACAGAGATCCATCAGACTCTTCCTCATTAATGCTGGGATTAAAGACTTGCAGTACTATATCTAGACTGAGCCTGGCATTTTAGGTAAATTCCAATGAACCTGGAGGAGCAGATGAGTTGGTTTGAGTGACAGCTTCACCCTTACCACCCCACAGGCACCAGACCTGCATGTGGTGGAGACATTAATGTAGACAAAACACCCATACACAGAAAAGGAGAAAGCCTAGGGACTAGAATGTTGGCTCCATGGTTAAAGCTCCGGTTGTACTTGTAGAAGACTTAGGTTCAGTTTGCAGTAGCCACTTGGAGTCATGAAATCATCTCTAACTGTAGTTATGTGTCACCAAGTGCACATACTCCCTGCAGGCAAAAGATGGGAAACAGCCTTAATCTTCTCTGGAATTAGACCCCAGTCACTACCTGGTAGTTTACAGTCGCTTGTCGATTAAGTCCCAGCAGATCTTATGGCCCCTGTGGGCACCAGAACACAGGCCACACACAGAGACCCAGAGACACACAGAAAACAGCAGTTTATGTAGCAGTAGGAGCTTTTGCCTGAGGAGAATCATCATGGCATTCAGTTTTCCCAAGTAAAAGATCTCCTGGGGTCCTTGTGTCTGTGCCCCTAGATTTGGTCCCCACCTCTGTAACAGGTGCCCAATGTCCACAGGCTGTGTGGTTTTTCTTTTTCCTGTTTCCGTGTGTGTGTGTGTGTGTGTGTGTGTGTGTGTGTGTGCGCGCGCGCGCGCGCGTGTGTGTGTGTGTGTGTGTGTGTGTGTGTGTGTGTGAGAGAGAGAGAGAGAGAGAGAGAGAGAGAGAGAGAGAGAGAGAGAGAGGTGGGGGGTGTCATATGTCCTTCTCTGCTCTGACTTGGAATGCACAGAGATGCCTCTGCCTCTGTGCCTTGACCTGCCCAAGTGCTGACATTACATGTGAGCCCTACATTGCCTGGATATCAGATTTAATTTAGAAACAAGGTAGTGTGGAGCCCCGGTTGCCCTGAAATATTCAGTTTTGGTGGGTCTGGCCTCAAACTAGGTCTTCTACTTCCACCTTCACAATATTGGGATTACAGGGACATAACACCATGGCTGGATTTGTTGGTTTGTTGGACTCTTGATGGTGCCCAGGGGAGCTGTTGTGTTTTCGTAGTTCCTGGTTTCCATGACTCCTGATTACCTGTATGAAGAAACACCTGGAGTCCTAGGTTTAGGTTTCATCTTGAAAAACAGATTTCCCTGGCTAAGAATGGTTTTTCTGGGTTCACCATGTCATGAGCCACCTAAATTATTTTTCTTTTGTCTTTTTTTCCCTTGAGGTATGGTTTCTCTGTGTAGCCTTGCTGTTTTGTAACTCAGTTTGCAGACCAGGCTGGCCTCAAACTCACAGTGATCCTGGTGCCTCTGCCTTCAGGATTAAAGGCATGCACCACCATGCCTAGGGCTGTTTTGGTTTTCTTTTTCCCACTCCAGGGTCCTAGGAGATATCCCAAGTCAAAAAACTGGTTTTGTAATGTGTGCACTGGAAAGGTTTTGGGCAGTGATGATGAGAGAGATAAATTTTTGCTTAAATTGCCAAGTCCTGCCTCGCTGAGAGCACAGTCTTGGGGGCTGTGGAGCACAGGACTGATCCAGGAATTGGCTCCTCAGAGAGACCTGATGTCCCATGAGTGAAGGGCAGGAGCCAGGGTTGGGGTCAGACTATTGTGGGTGTTCCAAGATGGGAGCTGTCCAAATTATCTTGGGGTTCCCAGCTGGGTATGAGCAACTTTCCCTCCAATCCTCACCAGTGTGTATTCTTCCTCCTCTCTCCATCCCTGCCTTCCTCTCTTCCTTCCTTCCATCCTCCCTGCCTTCCTTGCTTGTTTCTTTTTCTTTCTTTCATTTTTCTTTTAGGTTTTTCAAGACAGGGTTTCTCTGTATAGCCCTGCCTGTCCTAGACTCACTTTGTAGACTTGGCTGGCCTCGAAATCATAGCTATCCGCCTGCCTCTGCATCCCGAGTGCTGTAATTAGAGGCATGAACCACCACACTGGTGCTTGTTTCTTTTAGATTATTATCTGGGTGTAATGACACATACATTTCATTCCAGTGGTTGGGAGGTGAAGGCAGGATGATTTCTATGAGATCCATGTCAGCCAGAACTATTATGGGTAGTCACACAGGACTCACAGTGATCTGTCTGCCTTGGTCTCCAGAGTGAGGGGATACAAAGTGTCTACCGCCACCACAACAGGATGGGCAAGTTGGGTTTTCTCAGGATATGGGATTAGAGTGTAACTTGTATCTCTAATCAACTAGAAAAAAAAAACCTTTACAGGCATGCCCATTTGCTCCGGTTTTATTTAATTCTAGATATTCTCAAGTCCACAACCAAGATTATCAGTTCATTTGTGCATATGAGTCTTTCCCTGCATCTTCATCTGTGCACCCCATATGTGATGCACCCAAGGACATCAGAGAGGGTGTCAGATCCTATGCACCTGGAGTCATTGATAGTTCTGAGGCACATTGTAGGTGTTGGGTCCTCTGCAAGAGCAGCAAGTAGCTCAGTTGGTGGGGTGTTTACACCTCTCCAGCCCCAAATTTTATTGTGTTTGAAAAAATATTTATTTATTTTGTGTATGAGCCTTCATGTACACTTGCATGGCAGTATAGATGGTTATGAGCCACCATGTGGTTGCCAGGATCTGAACTCAGGCCCTTTAGATGAGCATCCAGTGCTCTTAACTCCTGAGCCATCTCTCCAGCCTGCACATTTTATTATGTTTAACTAGCTTAACACACATGTCTGTGTACAAAGTGTGTGTGTGAGCGCAGTGCTGATGGAGGCTGGAAAAAGGCAGGCAGTATGAGTTATCCACTTTCATGGGTGGGGACTGAACTCTGGTCCTCTACAAGGGCAGTAGGTACTGGTAAACACTGTTAAGCCATGTGTCCATCCCCTCCTTACTTTTATTTGAATTTTCCTGATGGCAAGTGATGTGCAATACCTTTTTGATTACCGGTCATGTGCTTCCTTTGATATGCATACTTCAGCCTCCCCAATGCTGTGGTTCCTGGCATGTGTCACCATGCTCTGTCCACTTTGGGACACTTAAAATCAGAAGCAGCCAGGATAGCTTCTGAGTAAATATGGTGTCACTAAACACTGATGACTTGAGTTCAAACCTGGGACCCACACAGCATAAGGGGAGAACCAGCTCGTTGTTATTGTGTTCTGAGTCCATTGTGCACTGCACTACATGAGTGCACATGTGGAGGAGAAACAGTGAATGTCAATTAGAATTTTTAAAGTATGCTGGGGCATGCTGGCACAGACCTTTCTGCCCAGCAAGGGATCTCAGAGTTTGAAGTCAACTTTTCCAGACAGGGTTTCTCTGAGTAGCCTTTGCTGTCCTGGATTCATTTGGTAGACAAGGCAGGCTTTGAACTCATGTAAGTCCACCTGTGTCTGAGTCCCTGAATGCTGGGATTACCGGTGAGCACTGCAAGACCACCTCTTGTGGAGAAATTTAAGTCCAGCAACAGAACTGCTCAAGCAAGGGATCATGTCAAAGACCTAATAGGATACTGCTTGAACACAGATGTACATACACTTAATCTCTCTGGATTTAGTTTAGTACACACCTTTGATTCCAAACAATATGGTCTATAGAGAGACAGACAATGTGATTACTTACAGGAAGATCTGACAGCATGAGTCAGAGATAGGCTATTCCCAGTTCTCACAAGAACACAGAGCATCACTTGAGAGAGCAAGGGAGATCTTGAAGAGTTCTGGAGGACAGCACAGTTGAAATCCATTGAGTTCAGAAGCAGCTTTTCCAAGCAGAGAAGTCAGTTTGAACCCATGAGCCAAGAGAGGACTTTTAAGCCAAAACAGCTGAGTTGAACCAGCCTGCCTGAGGTCAGAAGTATCTAGAAAGGCTGAGCCTATTCAGCACTAAGTCTCAGAGGCTGAGAACAGTCTAGGTTTGGTTGGAAAACAGAGGCTGGAGTCTGCAGCCTTCAAGATCTACTTATGCTGATTAGATTGTTTGGAGGATAGACGCTTCCAGGCACAGGCCTAGGGCTAGTTAGATAAAATTATTCTGGGCACTGCCTAATCCATGTATTCTAAATCTAGGGTAAATCTCTCATCTCATGCCCCATCTCAGGAAATAATAACATTTACAAGCTTGGTCTACAGAGGGACTTCCAGAACAGGAAGAGCTACACTGAGAAACCTTGTCTTGAAAAAGAGAACAACAGCGAATAAATAAATAAATAGATAGATAAGTAAGTAAATAAATAAATAAATAAATGTAATGTGATAGCTATCGTTTAGGGTTTGGCAATAAACAGTTCAAGAATGAAAAATGTTCTTGTCTCTTCCAACAGAACAGCCAGAGCATTATTATCGGTTCTGGACATTACTCACTCTTGAACAAATCATGGCATTGCAAGATACTTTCCACAGGAACATGTTCCCAGACCAGCAGGAAACTCAGGAACTGGCTTCAAGACTCCAGCTTAATGATGTGGTAGTGCAGGTTTGTGTGAGGAGTGTGCCTCAGGGCGGTCACCTAGCGCGGGGCCTCCTGTGGGCTTCATTTTGTTCTTGTCATTTTAAGTTTTAAAATTATTCATGTGTATGTGTGGGTACCTGCTTGTCAGAACGTGTGCCACGTGTTTGCCTGGTGCATAAGGATGCTAGCAGAGGCTGTCATAGTCTATAGAGGCAGAGGTGCAGGTCTTGGATACTGGGAATGGAACCTGAGTCCTCTGCAAAACCACAAGTGCTCTTATCTACCAAGTCATCTCTCCAGTTCCACCCCCTTTCCCTTTCAGCAGAGAACAGAGGCTTGTCTTTTTTTTTTTTTGACACAGGGTCGTTCTGTGTAGCTTTGGTTGTCCTGGAACTCAGGCAGGAGACCAGGTGGGCTCTGAACTTAGAGTGATAGGCCTGACTCTTTTTCTGGAGTGCTGGGATTAAAGTCATGCACAATCCCTCACAGGATTTGAGGCTAGTCTTGGTCTCAGGGTCTTCCAGCCTCCATTTCCCAATGTGCTGCATTACAGGCATAGGCCCCATGTTTGACTTTCAATAGTGCATTGATATGACTGTATTCTTGATGTAGGGTCTCACTGTGTAGCCTTGGAGGCAAGTTAAGCTGGCCTCTAACTTACAGAGTTACTGGCTCTGTCTCCAGAGTGCTGGGATTTAAAGTGAGAGTTACATGGAGGAATTCTGTATAAGAAAAAATGCAAAAACTAAACCATATATATCGTATAAATATAATTTTATAATTTAAAGCCCTTTTAAAAAAAGAAAATTATTCCTATAAAAGATCAAAAATTACTTTTTCTTCTCAGATGTGGTTTAAAAATCAGCAACAAAAATTGTGACACAGCAGAGAAACTATCAGGGGAATTCATCACTGGGAGCACCCAACCAGGTCAATATAATGAGAAGAGCATCATCCAGCCAGGACATACTAACGAGAGGAACACCATCCAGCCAGGACATGCTAATGAGAAGAGCACCATCCCATCAGGCCATGCCAGTAATGGGTCCATCATCCAGCCAGGCCATGTTAATAAGAGACCAGGAGTCACAGAAGAATGCTGGAGCAAAGCAACCAGAAGAGGCTGGTGACTTTTCAATGGAATCCCTGCAACCTTCTCAGGGTTTAGGCATCTCACAAATCTGCCTGGGGCCTTCCATGCCTCCCTGGGCATCTGTGCCCCAGGACATAGACACATTAGTGAAAATGTATGACTTGCCTGTGGATGAGGACCCTGAAAGCTTTGATAAGTATCTTCCCCCTGGGTGCCTTGACTGAGGCAAAGATTCTGTGATGACCTGAAAACATATCCATAGCTTTGGAGACAAACCAAAAACTCAAAGCTCTGAGTTTTCCACAAACGAATTTCCCAAAGTGTGCTCCTAATGCTGTTCCCCTTGCTAAGTTCCCAAACTGCACACCTTTATGTAACTAAGCCTGCCCCAAGTAAATGCTTTCTTTGATCAGAATTGCCTTGGTCATGGTGTCTCTTCAGAGCAATGGAACCCTCACTAAGACACTTGCTTTCTTTTTATTTATTTTTTCTGTGCTAATGCAGATGTTCAGAGTCTCTAGCATGCTAAGCATAGGTGCACTACGATGAAGACACAACCCTACCTCCACAGCGGGGCACTCAAGAGAGGCACTCTATGCAGGAATGTCAGCACCTTGACATAACAGTACCTGGCTAGATACTGTTGGGAGGGAAATTTTTCTTTAGAATCTGCTTGGAGAGCCATAGAAGGTGAGGCTGGTATTTCATAATTTACAGATATTTTACAATAGAGGACTCCTTGGCAGTTAGCTTAGGCTTAGATAGCACATCTGTTGGTTTAGGACTGGGAGTAAGTCATGTTTTTTTTTTTTTATAGAACACTTAGCTCAAGCTATGTTGCTAGAACAATCATGTAAACACAACGGCTTCAGCCTGAGGAAATTTATGATTAAAGATTCCAGGGTATTGTTTAAGAAATAATAATCAGATCATGCTGACTGTTGCTTCCAAACTGATTGATTTTTGCCGTGTGCTTTATTGTAGGTTATACAGAGCTGTGTTTATTCCTCATTACACTGTAGTCTTGCTCTGTTGAGTTTTTTACACAATGAAATATATATGTTTCTCTGGTGACTATAGAATAAAAGTACTATTCCCATAAAGATGTTAACACAAGAACCTAAAGCAAACAGTGTACATCCAATCTTCAGTTGTCAAAATGTTATACACACACACACACACACACACACACACACACACACACACACACACACACACATATACTTCGGATTTTAAGAACTTAAATCATATTAATGATAAGAATATTTAGTGCATTCCCTTAGAAAACAAGAGCTGCATCTACAGTGATTCTCAAATGTGCTTCTATGTGAAGATACCATGCTCAGGAAAGAAAATGGCTCATGTGATTTGTAAGGGTGGTGTTTTGCATTTTTAGCTGTACCATGTTGAAAAGACATTAGCTAAATCCTAATTTCTTTTTCTTCTACATTTCTTTCTTTCTTTTTCCAAAACAGGGTTTTTTGTTGTAGCCTTTGCTGTCCTGGACTCACTTTGTAGACTATCCTGGCCTCAAACTCACAGAGATCCACCTGCCTCTGCCTCCCAAGTGCTGGGATTAAAGGTGTGCACCACGACTGATCAGCCAATTTCTTTTTCTTTCCTTTTTTTAAAAAAAACTAAAAACAACAAGATAAGCTTCTGCAGGTACAAAGCAGGTGTGGGATGCTCCTGTACAATACAAACCACACTAAATAACGTGAGGACAAAGGTGAGTGTGAAACAAAGACCACTTCCCTCCATGTCATCACGGCTAATGTGACATCACAAGAACAGATTATACATTGAGAACTCGGGGGCTAGAAAGATGGCTCAGTCGGTGGGAACACCAGCTGCTCTTGCAGAGGTCCTGAGTTCAATTCCCAGCAACCACATGGGGGCTCATGACCATCTAAAATGGGATCTGGCGCCCTCTTCTGGCATGGGAGCACAGTGCTGTATACATAATAAATAAACATTTCTTTTTTTGTTTTTGTTTTTTTTTATAATTTGTTTTTTTTTATTTAAATTTTTTATTATTAATTTATTCTTGTTACATCTCAATGGTTATCCCATCCCTGTGTCCTCCCATTCTTCCCTCCCTCCCATTTTCCCATTATTCCCCTCCCCTATGACTGTTCCTGAGGGGGATTTCCTCCCCCTGTATGTGCTCATAGGGTATCAAGTCTCTTCTTGGCAACCTGCTGTCCTTCCTCTGAGTGCCACCAGGTCTCCCCCTCCAGGGGACATGGTCAAATGTGAGGCACCAGAGTACGTGAGAAAGTCATATCCCACTCTCCACTCAAGTGTGGAGACTGTTCTGACCGTTGGCTAGATCTGAGTAGGGGTTTAATGTTTACCGCCTGTATTGTCCTTGGCTGGTGCCTTAGTTTGAGCGAGACCCCTGGGCCCAAATCTGCCTATCATAATGTTCTACTTGTAGGTTTCTAGGACCCTCTGGATCCTTCTGCTTTGCTATTCTCCCATGCTTCTCTCTTCTAGAGTCCCAGTAAAATGTCCTCCCCTCTGTCCCAGTTTCCTGGTAAGTGAAGGCTTTCGTGGGACATGCCCCTTGGGCTAGTATGCAGATATAAGTGAGTATATACCATTTAAGTCTTTCTGCTTCTGGGTTAACTCACTCATTATGATAATTTCTAGCTCAATCCATTTATTGCCGGTTGTGGTGGCGCACACCGGTAGGATTTGCTGAAGGAGGCAGAGGAAGGAGGATCACGAGTTCGAGGCCAGCTGGGACTACACATTTCCCAATTGAGAAATGGGGCTTGGAACTAAACAGAGAATTCTCAACCGAGGAATATCAAATGGCTGAGAAACATTTCTTTTTTTTTAATGAGAGCTCATCACACAATAACAAAGGCACCTGTCACACATTTCCATTTTACATGAGATAGTTTTTTACAGTCCTTTGATTCACAGCAAACATTCAAGTCAAATGTTTTACCATTGTATACTTTTTGGGTCAGAATGTTCTTTTGGAGTATAGGATAACTAGGTTCCTACTGCTGTGAACTGAAAGACCAATGATGGCAGCTTCCACAGGCCTCACGGGAACTTCCCATGGACAATATTCCAATGAACAGCACAGGGTCTCCTTGAATGCCAGTTTCACTTTCAAATAAATATTGTTTCTAATCCAAATAATTATATGCTTTTAAAAGGGGGATTTGGAATGAAAATAAACTGTACTTTTAACAAATGGCAAATCTGCATCTATACCATTAGCCATTAGACAATCAACTATTTTTAAATTTTTTATTAGTTCATTCATATTACATCTCAATTGTTATCCCATTGCTTGTCTCCTCCCATTCCTCCCTCCCTCCTGCTTTCACTCTATTCCCCTCCCCTATGACTGTGACAGAGGGGGACCTGCTCCCCCTGAATATGATTCTAGGGTATCAAGACTCTTCTTGGTAGCCTGCTATCCTTCCTCCGAGTGCTACCAGGCCTCCCCATCAGGGGACATGGTCAAATATGAGGCACCAGAGTTCATGTGAAAGTCAGTCCCCGGTCTCCACTTAACTGTGGAGAATGTCCTGTCCATTGGTTAGATCTGGGTAGGGGTTTGATGCTCACTGCACATAATGTCCTTGGTTGGTGCCATAGTTTGAGCAGAACCCCTGGGCCCAGATCTGCCCATCATAGTGTTCTTCTTGGAGGTTTCTAGGACCCTCTGGATCCTTCTATTTCCCCATTCTCTGAGGAAGAAACTCAAGAAAACAATCAACTTTTAAAAACACTTTCAATATAATGCTAATGTGGTAATATACAAATAAACATATTATCTGATAGAAGAAAACTGAACCAGCCAATTTTACTGCATCCAAGGAAGCGGATCATCGTTCCATAAGAAGAAATATGAGATTTTTTTTTTTTTTTTTTTTTGGTTTTGAACGAGTGAATTTATTAAGTTCCAGTAACCAAAAATAAAAGAAATAGCGAACAGGACACAGAGCAGCATAGAAGAAAACATCAAATCAGGAGTCTGCAGCATCCAGCAAAGACAACTGGAGTATCTGGACTACCGAGAGAGCAAACAAAAGTAACATTTTCAGGTTGGGGCTTGGAAATATGCAGACAACAGCTGGGGAAGTCAGTGCCTGCCTGAGCTTCCTACGGTGAGCTTTGGGTCTCCCCAGTGCTGGCGATTTTATATCATGGGATGAACAACAGCAAATCGGTCAGAAATGGCTTCCATTTTAGCTGTAGAGTTGGAGAAGGGGAGTAGCCTCTCTATTGACAGGGAATCTTGCCACTTTTGAGACAAACGCACTTCAGTTTGAAGCCATGGGATAGGGGGTCCCATTTCCAGAGCCAACTTCTTAGTGAGGTTAAAGAGCATGTAGTACATATCACTAACACACCACGTGCTGTGCTCCTCTTCCCTTGGGATTTCTGCAGTGCACTATTTTCCTGGCACTTTTCTCTGTCTTCATTTAACTTTTTTTCCTTTTTTTAATTATTAATTTATTCAAATTACATCTCAGTTGTTAGCCCATCCCTTGTATTCTCCCATTCCTCCCTCCCTCCTGCTTCCCCCCATTCCCCTCCCCTATGTCTGTGACTGAGGGAGACCTCCTTCCCCTGTATATGCTCATAGGGGATCGAGTCTCTTCTTGATGACCTATTATCCTTCCTCTGAGTGCCACCAGGCATCTCCATGCAAGGGACATGGTCAAATATGGGGCACCAGAGTTTGTGTGAAAGTCAGATCTCCTTCTCCACTTAATGGTGGAGAATATCCTGTCCATCGGCTAGTCTGAGTAGGGGTTCGAAGTTTACTCCCTATATTTTCCTTGGCTGGTGCCATAGTTTGAGGAGGACCCCAGGGCCCAGACCCGCCTGTAGTTTTCCAGGACGCTCTGGATCCTTCTATTTCCTCATTCTCCCAGGCTTCTCACACCTAATGTCTCAATAGGATGTCCTCCCTTCTGACCCACTTTCCTGGTAGGTAAAGTTTTCCATGGGGACGTACCCCTTCAACTAGTGTCTTGATATAAGTGAGTATATACCATTTAACTCTTTTTGCTTCTGGGTGAACTCACTCATTATGATAATTACTAGTTCAATCCATTTGTCCACAAATTTTGGAAATTCCTTGTTTTTAATAGCCGAGTAGTATTCCATAGTGTAAATATACCACAGTTTCTTTATCCATTCTTCTACTGAGGGACACTTAGGCTGTTTCCACATTCTGGCTATTATGAATAAGGCAACTATGATCATGGTTGAGCACATGCCCCTGTTGTGTGGTAGAGCATTTTCTGGGTATATTCCAAGGAGTGAAATACATGGGTCTTGAGGAAGCCCTATTCCCATTTTTCTGAGAAAGTGCCAGATAGATTTCCAAAGTGGTTGTACTAGTTTGCATTCCCACCAGCAATGAAGGAGTGTCCCTTTCTCTCCACATCCTGTCCAGCATGTGGTGTCAGTTGAGTTATTGATCTTAGCAATTCTGATGGGTGTAAGATGGAATCTCAGTGTCGTTTTGATTTGCATTTCTCTGATGACTAATGAGGTCGAGCATTTCTTTAAGTGTTTCTCAGCCATTTGATATTCCTCTGTTGAGAATTCTCTGTTTAGTTCTGAGCCCCATTTCACTATTGGGTTATTTGGTCACTTGATTTTTGACAAAGAAGGCAAATCCATTCAATGGAAAAACGACAGCATCTTCAACAAATGGTGCTGGTCTAACTGGATGGCTACATGTAGAAAAATGCAATTAGACCCCTATTTGTCACCATGCACAAAACTCAAGTCCAAGTGGATTAAAGTCTTCAACCTAAAAGCAGAGACATTAATCCAGCTAGAGGAAAAAGTGGGAAGACTCTGGAACACATAGACACAGGAGACAACTTCCTGAACAGAACACCAACAGCCCAGGCCTTAATGTCAACAATTAATAAATGGGACCTCATGAGGCTGAGAAGCTTCTGTAAGGCAGGTGACACTGTCAAGAGAACAAAGCGACAGCCTACAGACTGGGAAAAGAGCTTCACCAACCCTTGATCTGACAAAGGTCTAATATTCATTTAACTCTTACTTGTAAAATAGGGTCTCATGTAGCCCATGCTTCCTCAGAACTCACCAATGATGACCTTGAACTTCTGATCCTCTTACTTCCACCTCTCTCCCAAGTACTAGGATTATAGGTCTGTGCCAACCATGACCAGGCTTTGCTGGTCTGGGTGTCAAACCCAGAGCTTTGGAAAAATTAGCAAGCACTCTAACCAACTGAGTATGGTATCTCCTCCAGCCCAATTCCTAAAACTTCTGAAAGATTCAACTTTGATTTATCTTATTCTAAAAAATCTTTCTGGATCAGAGGCTCTTACAACAACACCTATCACATTAGAATGTTTGTCTACTTTTGCTTCCTGCTACAGAACAAAGCAGGAAGAGAGGGGCTGAGGCAAGGAAACCAGCTGGAAAGCTTTGATAGTATAGGTAGAGAGGGTCTGTGCTGCACATCCGCCTAGAGACTGACAGAACACAAGAAGTAGACAACATGTGTACCATGCCATGTGTACACTTGATGTCTGACTAGAGATTATTTTTTTATATTATTGTAAACAATATAATAAAGTAAAGTTGAAGCAAAGTGTGCTTTAGGGAATGGGTGTTTTCCTAGTTCCCACTCGCACTCCACAACCACCATGCCCATGGATTTATATCTGCTTTTCTCTCTCATTTTTCATGATGAGTTATATATAAAATATACAAAAATTTAAATTTATCCTCTAGTTGGTATAGAATCACTAAGAAAAATCCACAAAACTTTTCTTCTGGCTACATTTTCACATCAAGGGTGAAAACACTAAACAAAAATATGAAGTTCAGTGTGGGTATTGATGAGTGGCTCAAGCTTTGTTAATAGCTCTTTCACCAACCCTTCATCTGACAAAGGTCTAATTTTCAAAATATATAAAGAACTCAAGAAATTAAATGCCACCAAATCAAATAACCCAATAGAGAAATGGAGCTCAGAACTAAACAGAGAATTCTCAACAGAGGAATATCACATGGCTGAGAAACACGTAAAGAAATGCTTGTCCTCAGAGAAATGCAAATCAAAACGACACTGATATTCCATCTTACACCCATCAGAATGGCTAAGATGAAAAACTCAAGTGACATCACATGCTGACGAGTATGTGGAGAGAGAGGAACACTCCTTCATTGCTCATGGGAATGCAAACTACTACAACCACTTTGGAAATCTATCTGGTGCTTTCTCAGAAAAATGGGAATAGGGCTTTCTCAAGACCCAGCTATTCCACTCCTTGGAATATACCCAGAAAATGTTCTACCACACAACAGGACATATGCTCAACCATGATCATAGCTGCCTTATTCATAATAGCCAGAACATGGAAACATCCTAAGTGTCCCTCAGTAGAAGAATGGATAAAGAAACTGTGGTATATTTACACTATGGAATACTACTCAGCTATTAAAAAGAAGAAATTCCCAAAATTTGTGGACAAATGGATTGAACTAGAAATGATCATAATGAGTGAGTTTGCCCAGAAGCAAAAAGAGTTAAATGGTATATACTCACTTATATCGAGACACTAGTCCAAGGGGTACGTCCTATGAAAAACTTTACTTACCAGGAAAGTGGGTCAGAGGGGAGGACATTCTACTGAGACTTTAGGTGTGAGAAGTGTGGGAGAATGGGGAAATAGAAGGATCCAGAGGGTTCTGGAAACCTACAAGAGGAACTTTATGACAGGCAGATGTGGGTCCTGGGGTCCTGCTCAAACTATGGCACCAGTGAAGGAAAATATAGGCAGTAAACTTAGACAGGCCGATGGACAGGACACTCTCCACCGTTGAATGGAGAATGAGATCTGACTCTCACATGAACTCTGGTACCCCATTTCTGACCACGTATCCGGGATGGGAAGGCCTGGTGGCACTCAGAGCAAGGATAGCCAGTTAGCAAGACTCGATACCCTAAGAGCATATACAGGGGGAGGAGGTCCCCCTCAGTCATAGACATAAGGGAGGGGAGTAGGGAGGAAGTGGGGAGAGGGAGGAATAGGAGGATACAAGGGATGGGCTAACAATTGAGATGTAATATGAAAAACTTAATAAAACAAACAAGCAAACACAAAAAAGGAAAAAATATCAAGTTCAAATAAATTAACTAAATATAACAAACAAATAAACCTGAAAGAGAGCAAAATTTAAGGCAACTTACATTTTAAAAGACCTGAAATTAAGACACCAATTTTGAGCAGATATTTATGGACACTGGAGCTTATTTTGATCCAAATAAAAAACACCACAAAGATGAAGAACCATCCCTTTCATACAGCAAGTGACACATGTGACATAAACAGGGGTAATGACAACACTTGTCTGCCTTTTACTTAAGGGTTCACTCCCACTTTCATTTTGGGAACTGTTAATATCATCCAGTAAGCCTGGTGCATGAAACCCTTTCTGTAATGAATAAAACTATTTATGTTGCTAAGAATATGACAGCATTGTCTACCTAATGAGTTCCAGGACAAGGACTACTTAGAAAAACTGTATAAAAACCCAACTGACCAACCACCCAAAAAATAGAAATAAACATAAAAAGAAAAGAAAACAAACAAACAAAAAGAACATGTTTGTTGAGTCTCATAGGAATTCTCTAAGCTAGGATTAGATTCACCAGTACCTTATAAGAGTTTATGAGACACGTCTACCTACACAGAGACTACTTGGGTAGGGTGGATATGAGGACCACTTGAAGCCTCTCTTGCATCATTCTCATCCAGACTTATGGAAAGGCCATGTTACTTTGCCTTTCAGTAATATACTGCTGGTGATAAAGAAGCTCTGACAGATACTACTACAAACCTACGAAATAAAAAGAACCATTTATAGTTTGGCTGCTGCCCAAAGCAGGTGTGGTATCTCTGACAAAACAGCTCAGGTTTTGCTGACCATAAAGCAGGCAGTGAATGGATGGAAAACATACTCTCAGCGTCCTGGCTTTAATTTGACATTAGTCTATTTTACTACGTTCGCACAATCATACACACAGTGAAGACTCTTCGCTATCAGATGGAACCATTAATATTTATTTTTGAAGCTGAGCTTTCAAACTGATGCTTCACCTTGATTAGTATTTGGGGGGGGGGTTGAGCCAGGGTCTCTCTGTGTAGACTTGACTGTCCTGGACTCACTTTATGGACCAGGCTGGCCTTGAACTCAAAGTGATCCACCTACCTCTGCCTCCCGAGTGCTGGGATTAAAGGCGTGTGCCACCCACCCAGCTCAAAAGTTGTTTGTTTGGTTGGTTGGTTTTTGGTTTTTTGAGACAGGGTTTCTCTGTGTAGCCTTGGCTGTCCTGGACTCACTTTGTAGACCAGGCTAGCCTCGAACTTACAGCGATCCACCTGCCTCTGCAACCCAAGTGCTAGTATTAAAGGCGTGTGCCACCACTCCTGGCTCACCTTGATTAATTTTTAACCAAATACTGTTGACACAAAAGTGAACTTAATTCCTTCCATAAATAAATGGAGTACTCAATTACCATGCAAAGAGCAACTTAAAACTATACTATGACATGCAAAGAGGTGAGGGAAATTTAAATCAAGTATTCATGATGCTTACTCTTACACACACACAGAGTTTCTAGGTAGATTTTCTTTGTTGTAATTAATTCTGTCCAAAAGATAAATAAGGTTTGTAGAGAAATAAATGTTTAGTGTAGGGGAAATAGTAAACAACGATTCTCACTGCTGTTCTGTCAAACCAGTAAGTACCTGGCAAGGAGGGAGTGGTGACCAAGAAGTAAAGGAAATTGGCTGTTAAAGGACACAACAAACTTCACATAACAGGAACAATGTGACAAACAGTTTCTACAAGGCAGGCAATGAATAATTAGAATACACAGTCAGAAGAGCTCTGTTGCTGCAAACGTAGCTACAAAGTATGCTCATCTGACTGAAGAACATTGTGTTGGGTGGATTGGGGCCCAGGACGGTCTGATCAAACTATTGCACTAGCCAAGGACAATACAAGTAGTAAACATTGAAACCCTACTCTGATCTACCCAATGGACAAGACATTCTCTACAGTTATGTGGAGAGCAGGGACTGACTCTGACATGAACTCTGGTGCTCCATATTTGACCACCTCCCCTTGGTGGGGAGGCCTGATGGAACTCAAAGAAAGAATAAGCAGGCTACCAAGATGAGACTTGATAGCCTATGACCATATAGTGGGGGAGGAGGTCCCCTTCGGGCATAGACCTAGGGGAGTGGAGTCCGGTGAAAGCGGGAGGGAGGGAGGAATGAGAGGATACAAGTGATGGAATAACAATTGAGTTGTAATTTTTTAAAAAAGAAAAAAGAAAACATCTTTATGTTCCAGTATAGCAATCCTTGATTCAACTGATGCTTAGAGGTTTGTGTTTTTATAAATTAAACATGCTGCTGCCTCAGCAGCCAAAGGTTTTAGGAAAAATGTTCATGTCACAGAATAAATAGAGAAGTCATTTTCAAGCAAAAAAAAATGATCTCACAGCAATCCTGGAGGTTATCTACTCTAGACGCTGGCATACCCATTCTCCTGTTAGCGCACAGCATGACTGGATATGCCGTGCATGATCCACTATTGAACTAATGTATTTGGAGATCTCAGCTGTGGTCATGCATCCTTTCATGTCCTGTTTATTTGCAAAGACAAGGACTGCAGCTTTCCTTAAATCCTCATGAGCCAACGTTCTGTATAATTTGTCTTTTGTGGTAGCCAGTCATTCCCTGTCGATGCTCCGGACAATAATGGTGACCTCTGGTGTTTGAGTAACAGGTGTTCCAGGATGACCACAGAGACATGTGACCTCCAATGTCCCACATAAGAAAATGAGGGTTGCAAATGGTATATACTCACTTATATCTGCATATTAGCCCAAGGGGCATGTCCCACGAAAGCCTTCACTTACCAGGAAACTGGGACAGAGGGGAGGACATCCTATTGGGACTCTAGATGAGAGAAGCATGGGAGAATGGCAAAGTAGAAGGATCCAGAGGGTCCTAGAAACCTACAAGTAGAAAATTATGATAGGCAGATTTAGGCCCAGGGGTCCCGCTCAAACTAAGGCACCAGCCAAGGACAATACAGGCGGTAAACATTAAACCCCTACCCAGATCTATCCAATGGTCAGAACAGTCTCCACACTTGAGTGGAGAGTGGGATATGACTTTCTCATGTACTCTGGAGCCTCACATTTGACCATGTACCCTGGAGGGGGAGACCTGGTGGCACTCAGAGGAAGGACAGCAGGTTGCCAAGAAGAGACTTGATACCCTATGAGCATATACAGGGGGAGGTAATCCCCCTCAGGAACAGTCATAGGGGAGGGGAATAATGGGAAAATGGGAGGGAGGGAAGAATGGGAGGACACAAGGGATGGGATAACCATTGAGATGTAACAAGAATAAATTAATAAAAAAAAAAGAAAGAAAATGAGAGTTCTTCCCAGCTATTTCTTCAACATTGCTTTCTTCATGAAGCACTTCATTCATGAAGAGCTGATAAAGAATGGTGGTTTTCTCTGCGTTATCCAGTCCCACGATGATTACTTTGTGCTCTTGGTTACAGAAAAGGCCCCACAGTTTAGTAATGATCAGCCGCATCTTGAGCCCCAAGCAGGACAGGCTCCCAGGGCAGCACTCAGCTACAAGTGGCCAGGCACCGGAGGTGGAGCTTACAACAAACCTACCTGGACCCCGGAGTCTCAGAGTCCAGTGAAGCTTTGACTTCCGTGGAACCTGGAACCACTGCAGACTCCTTTGTTCACAGAAACACAGATATACATTATCTGATAATAAAGGGCTGGGAAAAGATTTTCCAAGCAATCGGTCCCAAGAAGCAAGCTGAAGTAGCCATTCTAATGTCTAATAAAATAGACTTTCAATTATAATTAGTCAAGAGGGCTGAAGAGATGGCTCAGAGGTTAAGGGCACTGACTGTTCTTCCAGAGGTCCTGAGTTCAATTTCCAGCAACCACATGGTGGCTCACAACCATCTATAATATGATCTACTGCCCTCTTGTGGTCCACAGGTGTATATGCAGGCAAAGTCCTTACACATAATTTAAAAATCTTAAAAAAATAAAATTAAATTAATAAAAAAAGATGGGTAAGGACACTTCATTCTCATCAAAGAAAAAATACACCAAGAAGACATCACAGTCCTGAATATTTATGCCCCAAATACAAGGACACCCACATTTGTAAAACAACCATGTTTAAAACTTAAATTAACACATCGATCCCAAAACATTAATAGTTGGAGACCTCAACACCCAACTCTCACCAATGGACAGATCTTTGAGGCAGAAACTAAATAGAGAAATGGCTGACAAGCATCTTGTACCCAGAGAGCCCTGAGCTCCAACTGCTGTCAAGTTTCCATTCTCTATCAGGAAGAGTTTTGTTCATTCCTCCATTTTGCATACCTGTACCTTAGTATTCCGTCCCATGGCTTTCTCCCTCTCTCTCCCTGATCTTCTGTAGAGAAAGCATGGAAAACCATGATCACTGTTAACCACCATGCAACCTGGTCCATGACAACAACCAAAACAAAGAGAAAGTCAAAGTCCTTGGTGCCATGGCACCTTGGCGAGAGACCATAGCAGTCTCTATTTTTTAATGTAAGTGGTTAATTACATTCCCCACCTCGATCTGTAAGTTTTCTGGCCTCTCAGTTTCAGTTTTGTAACCACGTCGCCTCTGGAGCCACCATTGCTCTGTGAGAGTTAAGCCACAAGCAGCAGCCAACCTGGGTGTGTTAAGTCCTTTCCCTTTATCTCCCATGTGCCCACAGGAAGCTGCCTTTTGTCTGTGAGTGAGAAGAAGAGTCTCTCTTAAAGAGACATGTGGGACACAGTTTTTGATTCAGAAGTATTTTGTTTTAAGCTTGGGTTCTTTGGCTAAGAAACTAACTTTCACTCCAGACTTCTCAGACTTAGATTCAATCCCCACCGTTTGCCACTTTTTTATTACTATTAATAATTAATATTCAATAATACATTTAACAAAATATCATTTATTTGATAATTCATAATATCCCCCAAATTATCATACATCTAGGCAATGATTCGTTAATAATTATGCACAAAGGTGAACATGATCATTAATCTATTGTGCCACTATCAGTTACTCTTCCTCCCATCCAAGGTCCCAGGCACTTGCTTTGTTCTCTTCTCTGGATTCTGTCCATCCTCTTCCTCTCCTGCACCTTCTCCTCCAGTCCCAGGTGCTGGGCTCTGTCCCTCTTCACCTTGGTTGCATAGTTCTCCTCTATCTCTCTTAGCGTGCTTGGGTGATGCTCTTTTCTGTGGTATGGCCTGTTTGTATAATGTTCTTCGCCCTGGTTTGGACTGGTTGGATGATGCTACTCTCTCTGGTCCAGCCTGGCTGGATGATGCATCCTTCACTGCCATGGCCTGGTTGGAGGATGCATCCTTCACTGGCATGGCCTGGCTGGATGAAGCACCAGTCACTGGCATGGCCTGGCTGGATGAAGCACCTGTCACCGGCGTGGCATTGTTGGTTGGTGCTTCTGTCAATAGTCTGGTCAGGATGGGTGATCTAACCGTCACTGGCAAGGCCTGGCTGGATGAATCACAACTCCCTGGCAAGGCCTGGCTGGACGATTCACCACTCACTGGCATGGCCTGGCTGGTTGGTGTTCCTCTCATTTGCCTGGCCTGGAGGCATGATGCACACCTCTGTGGAAAGTCCTGGTTGTGTAATGCTCCTCCCATTGTAATTGTCACGGTGAAAGCTACCAGGGACAAATTACACTCATTGTATTCTGTCCATGACAGCACTTCCTCTCGATGACAATTAAACCACATCTGAAAAGAAAGGTAAGTATTTAATATTTTTTAGAAATCTTTCATACTTTTAAAGATGCTTAATTTATATATTTAATATGCATAGTATGATATATATGGTTTTCTTTTTCAATCCAAGGTTCCTCTGTGTTACCCTAGCTGTTATAGAATTCACTCTGTAGACCAAGGCAGTCAAAGGTACACTGAGGAAACCTGTCTCAAAAAAAAAATAAAACGGGGTGGGGGAGGGGATCCAAGATGGCGGTGAGCAGTGTGGCCTGGGTTAGACGCTCAGGTAAACACTTCAGGGAATTGCACAGAATTCTGAACCAGGAACACTGAGGCCCCCAATCCACTGCAACAGGAGTGCTCCAAGTTCAAAAAGACCAGGGTGCAGAGGACCTGCATGCCCCTGCGCATGGGAGGAGCACTGATTTTCTCGAACTGGAGCAGCAGTGATGGTAGCAGCAGTGGCAGCAGCAGCAGTGCCAACAGCAGCAGCAGCAGAGGCTGTGGTGGTGGCTGAGGTTTGCAGCTCGTAGCCCTCAGGCAGAAACCATTGGTGTGGTGGCCAGTGGGAGTTTTTCTGGGAGGGGGGACTCTGGGCAGGATCTGGGCTGCACTGCATGATTTGGGCTCCATGACCCAAGTTCAACTTGGCTCATGGCTTGTGACCTGAAACCCAAACGGGACTCGGTGCACAGTTCGGCCACTATGATCCAAGCTCAGCTCAGGGCACACTTCCGCTGCGGATATGCTAGCTGAGCTCAGTGAGCAGTTCTGCCAGACTCGCTAGCTCAGCTCAGTGCACAGTTCTGCCAGAGACGCTAGCTCAGGTCAGCGCATAGTTCCCCCAGAGACGCAGGCTGAGCTCAGAGAGCAGTTTTGGCCCATAGTCCCTAGCTGGACTTGCCAGGCAGGTTGGGCCCAGAGACACTAGCTGAACTTTACGTGCAACTGCGCCACTACACGCAGTTTAGGCCCAGAGTCCCTGGCTGAGCTTGGTGCGCAATTCCGTCCCTGAGACTCTGGCGGAGCTTGGCTTGTGTTTTGGGACCAGAATCCCTAACTGCACTTGGCTGGCAGTTTGGGCCCAGAGACTCTAGCTGAGCTTTTGGCGCAGTCCTGGCTCGGAGACTCTGGGTGGACCCTGTGTGCAGTTTGGGTCCAGAATTCCTGGCTGAGCTTGGTGGGAGGTTCAGGTCCTGTGATTATAACTGACCATGGCACGCACTTTGGGCACAAAGACCCTAGCTGAGCTTAGCATGCAGTCCCAGCCTGGAAACTGTGGCTAGACTCTGCGTGCGTTTTGGACCCAGAGTCCCTAGCTGAGCTCGGCAGACGGTTCAGACCATGAGAATCTAGTGGAGCTTGACCTGTGGTTTGGGCCCAGTGTCTCTAGCTGGTCTTGGCAGGGACCCAGAAGGCTGTGGACACTTTGACATGGACCAACACACATTCAGAGACCCAAACGATTGCAAAACCCACAGTAAAGGGGAGGTCAGGATCACTGGCTATGAGAGTCCAAAACGAAAGGGCTAGCCCCCTGCCATCCACACCAGTGAAGCATCAGAGCTTCCGGCCTAGGGAAATCATGAGAAAACAGGTGAATCTATCATTGGACTTCGCCCACCCACCTCTGGAAGCTACCCAACAAAAACAGAGATGCTAAGATGTCTAAAGGACAGCATGAAAGCATACGCAAAAAAAAAAAAAAAAAAAAAAAAAACCAAAACAATATGGCATCCCCAGATCCCAGCTATCCCAAAGAAAACAACCCAGAGAACGAAAACAGAACAGAAATACAAAAAAATGATGTCAAATCATTAGTAATGAGGATGATAATGGAGGAAACAAATAAAATTCGTAATCAAATGCAGGAAGACACAGCCAAACAGGTGAGAGACATAAAAGAAGCCCATAGAGCAGAACTGGAAAATTTTCAGGAAAAACCAAACAACCAAATGAAAGAAATCAATAAAACGGTTCAAGCTCTGAAGACCTATAAAGAGGCAATGGAAGAAACTCAGGAATATACAAACAATCAGATGAAAGAAATAAAAAAATCAGTTCAAGATCTGGAGATGAAAATGATTCAATGATAAGCACACAGAAAGAAGAAATACGAGTCGTTAGACCTCAGAGAAGAAGGCAAGCAACACAGAGGCGAGCTTTTCTAACAGAATCCAAGAGATGGAGGAACGAATCTCAGGTCTAGAAGATACAATCACAGATCTTGAAGCAACCATTAAAGAAAATGCTAAATCATGAAAAATCCTGATACAAAACATCCAAGAAATCAAGGACAACATGAAAAGAAGAAATCTGAGGATAATGGGCATTGAAGAAAGAGAAGATATCAGACTCCAAAGCCCAGAAAGTATTCTCAACAAAATCATAGAAGAAAATTTCCCCAATCTAAAGAAAGAGATTCCTATAAACATACAAAAGACCTACAGAACACCAAATACAATAGACCAGAAAAAAAAAACTTTCCATCACATAATAATCAAAACACAAAACATGCAGAACAAAGAAAAAATATTAAAAGCTGCAAGGGAAAGGGGCCAAATAACATTTAATGGCAAACCTATCAGAATTACACCCGACTTCTCAGTAGAGACCATAAAAGCCAGAAGGGCCTGGACAGAGATTTTGCAAACCTTAAGAGACCACAGGTGCCAGGTCAGACTACTTTACCCAGCAAAACTATCAATAACCATTGATGGAGAAAACAAACTATTCCATGACAAAAACAAATTCAAACAGTACCTATCCACAAATCCAGCTTTACAGAGGGTAGTAGAAGGAAAACTCCATCCCAAACGGACAAGCTACGACCAAAACTACACAGGAAATAGATAATTATACCATGGCAAAAACACAACTACACAAATGCTCGACTGGAACCAACATCAAAATTAAGACTCTTAACAGTCACTGGTCATTAATATCTCTCAACATCAATGGTCTCAATTCTCCAATAAAAACACACAGACTAACTGAATGGATGCATAAACAAGATCCAACATTCTTCTGCATCCAAGAAACACATCTCACCCACAATGATAGGCATTACCTCAGGGTAAAAGGTTGGAAAAAAATATTCCAAGCAAACGGTCACAAGAAGCAAGCAGGCGTAACCATTTTAGTATCAAACAAAATAGACTTTCAACCAAAATTAATCAAAAGGGATGAGGAAGGACACTTCATACTCATCAAAGGTAAAGTAAACCAAGGCGACATCACAATTCTGAACATCTATGCTCCCAATACAAGGGCACTCACATTTGTAAAAGATCTCCTAAAAAAGCTTAAACCACACATCGATCGCTACACAATAACAGTGGGAGACTTCAACACCCCACTCTCACTGAAGGATAGGTCATTGAAACAGAAACTAAGCTGAGAATAACATCATTAACCAATGCCATGAATCAAATGGATCTAACAGATATCTATAGAAACTTTCATCTAAACAAGAAAGAATACACCTTCTTCTCTGCACCCCATGGAACCTTCCCCAAAATTGATCACATCGTAGGTCACAAAGCAAGCCTCAATAGATACAAGAGGATTGAAATAATACCTTATATCCTATCAGATCACCATGCTCTTAGGCTGCAATTCAACAACAACAGAAATAACAAAAAGCCTACACGTACGTGGAAACTAAACAACTCTCTGCTAAATGACACCTGGGTCAGGGAAGAAATAAAGAAAGAAATCAAGGAGTTTCTGAAATTCAATGAAAATAAAGAAACAACATACCCAAATTTGTGGGATACATTGAAAGCAGTGCTAAGAGGAAAATTCATAGCACTAAGTGCCTTTAAAAGGAAATTGGAAACATCGCACATAAGCATTTTAACGACACAACTGGAAGCCCTAGAAATAAAAAGAAGCAGAAACACCCAAAAGGAGTAGACGTCTGGAAATAATCAAACTCAGGGCTGAAATTAACAAATTAGAAACTAAGAAAACAGTCCAAAGAATCAACAAAATCAAGAGCTGGTTCTTTGAGAAAATCAACAAGATAGACAGACCATTAGCCAAACTAACTAAAAGGCAGAGAGACAGTATTGAAATCAACAAAATCAGAAATGAAAAGGGAGACATAACAACAGACACTGAAGAAATTCAAAGAATCATAAGATCCTACTTTGAAGGCATATACGCCACAAAATTTGAAAATCTAAGGGAAATGGACGATTTTCTTGATCAATTTCACTTGCCAAAGTTGAATGAAGAACAGATAAACAAGCTAAATAGTCCCATTTCCCCTACAGAAATAGAAGCAATCATCGATGGTCTCCCAACCAAAAAAAGGCCAGGGCCAGATGGTTTCAGTGCAGAATTCTACCAGACCTTCAAGGGCGAGCTTATACCGATACTCTTCAAGCTGCTCCAAATGATAGAAATGGATGGAAAATTACCAAATTCATTCTATGAGGCCATAGTCTCATTGATACCTAAACCTCACAAAGACTCAACAAAGAAAGAGAATTTCAAACCAATTTCTCTTATGAACATAGATGCAAAAATACTAAATAAAATACTTGCAAAACAAATACAGGAACACATCAAAGATATCATTCATCATGACCAAGTAGGCTTCATTCCAGGCATGCAGAGATGGTTTAATATATGGAAATCCATCAATGTAATCCACCATATAAACAAACTGAAAATAAAAAACCACATGATCATCTCCTTGGATGCAGAGAAAGCATTTGATAAAATTCAACACCCATTCATGTTTAAAGTTTTAGAGAGATTGGGGATACAAGGCACTTTCCTCAACATAATAAAGGCTATATACAGCAAGCCAATAGCCAAAATCAAAGTAAATGGTGAGATACTCAAGGAAATTCCTCTAAAATTGGGAACAAGGCAAGGCTGCCCACTCTCTCCATATCTCTTCAATATAGTACTCGAAGTTCTAGCCAGAGCAATAAGACAACAAAAGGAGATCAAGGGTATCCAAATGGGAAAGGAGGAAGTCAAGTTATCCCTATTTGCAGATGATATGATAGTGTACATAAGTGACCCTCAAAATTCCACCAGAGAACTCCTAAAGCTGATAAACACCTTCAGCAAATTGGCGGGATACAAAATTAACTCAAAAAAGTCTGTAGCCTTCCTATACACAAATGACAAGCTTGCAGAGGAAGAAATTAGGAAAACCACACCCTTCACATTAGCTACAAGCAATATAAAATATCTAGGAGTTACCCTAACTAAGCAAGTGAAGGACTTGTATGAAAAAAATTTCAAAACTCTAAAGAAAGAGATTGAAGATGACCTGAGAAGATGGCATGATCTTCCTTGCTCATGGATCAGGAGAATTAACACAGTAAAAATGGCCATCCTACCAAAAGCAATCTACAGATTCAATGCAATCCCTATCAAAATACCTACACAATTTTTTAAAGAAACTGAACGTTCTATTCTGAACTTCATATGGAAAAACAAAAAACCCAGAATAACTAAAACAATCTTGTACAATAAAAGGTGCTCCGGAGGAATCTCCATACCTGATCTCAAACTGTACTATAAAGCAATAGTAATTACAACAGCATGGTACTGGCACAGCAACAGGCTGGTTGATCAGTGGAATCGAATCGAAGACCCAGATATGAATCCACACACATATGGTCACTTGATTTTTGACAAAGAAGCCAAATCCATTCAATGGAAAAAGGATAGCATCTTCAACAAATGGTGCTGGTCTAACTGGATGTCTATGTGTAAAAAAACCCAACTGGACCCATATTTGTCACCTTGCACAAAACTCAAATCCAAGTGGATTAGAGACCTCAACATAAAACCAGAGACACTAAGTCAGATAGAAGAAAAAGTGGGGAAGAGCCTGGAACATATTGGCACAGGAGACAACTTCCTGAACAGAACACCAACGGCCCAGGCCTTAATGTCAACAATTAATAAATGGGACCTCATGAGGCTGAGAAGCTTCTGTAAGGCAGGAGACACTGTCAAGAGAACAAAGCGACAGCCTACAGACTGGGAAAAAATCTTCACCAACCCTACATCTGACAAAAGTCTAATATCTAAAATATATAAAGAACTCAAGAAATTAAACACCACCAAACCGAATAACCCAATAGAGAAATGGGGCTTGGAACTAAACAGAATTCTCAACAGAGGAGTATCAAATGGCTGAGAAACACTTAAAGAAATGCTCAACCTCCTTAGTCATCAGGGAAATGCAAATCAAAACAACTCTGAGATTCCATCTTACACCCATCAGAATGGCTAAGATCAAAAATTCAAGCGACACCACATGCTGGCGAGGATGTGGGGAGAGAGGAACACTCCTTCATTGCTGGTGGGAAGGCAAACTAGTACAGCCACTTTGGAAATCTATCTGGTGCTATCTCAGAAAAATGGGAATAGGGCTTCCTCAAGACCCAGCTATTCCACTCCTAGGAATATACCCAGAAGATGCTCCAGCACACAACAAGAAAATTTGCTCAACCATGTTCATAGCAGCCTTATTCATAATAGCCAGAACATGGAAACTGCCTAAGTGTCCCTCAGTAGAAGAGTGGATAAAGAAACTGTGGTACATATACACTATGGAATACTACTCAGCTATTAAAAACAAGGAATTCCCGAAATTTGTGGATAAATGGATTGAGCTAGAAATGATTATAATGAGTGAGTTAACCCAGAAGCAGAAAGAATCAAATGATATATACTCACTTATATCTGCATACTAGCCCAAAGGGCATGTCCCACAAAAGCCTTCACTTACCAGGAAACTGGGACAGAGGGGAGGACATCCTATTGGGACTCTAGATAAGAGACGCATGGGAGAACAGCAAAATAAAAAAATCCAGAGGGTCCTAGAAATCTACAAGTAGAACATTATGATAGGCAGATTTGGGCCCGGGGTCCCACTCAAACTAAGGCACCAGCCAAGGACAATACAGGAGGTAAACTTTAAACCCCTTCCCAGATCTAGCCAATGGTCAGAATATTCTCCACAGTTGAGTGGAGAGTGTGATATGACTTTCTCACGTACTCTGGTGCCTCACATTTGACCATGTCCCCTGGAGGGGGAGACCTGGTGGCTCTCAGAGGAAGGACAGCAGGTAGCCAAGAAGAGACTTGATACCCTATGAGAATATATAGGGGGAGGTAATCCCCCCAGGAACAGTCATAGGGGAGGGGAATAATGGAAAAATGGGGGGGAGGAATGGGAGGATACAAGGGATGGGATAAACCTTGAGATGTAACAAGAATAAATTAATAAAAAAATAAAATAAAATAAAATTTAGAAAATGGAAGCTATGATACAGGAACACACAGAAGAAAAACATGAACAAGAGGCATCAGGGAAGAAAGTAAGCATCTCAGAGGTGGCCTTATCTAACAGATTGCAAGAAAAAGAAGAATGAATATCGGGACTTGAAGATACAATCGCAGAACTGGAAACAACCATCCAGGGAAATGCTAAATCTGAAAAGTTCCTGACACAGAGCATTCAAGAAATAAACAACAACATGAAAAGACGAAACTTGAGAATAATAGGGATTGAAGAAGGCTACCGACTCCACAGCCCAGAAAATAACTTTAATATAATAATAGAAGAAAATTTCCCCAATTTGAAGAAGGAGATGCATATGAGTATACAAGAGGCCTACAGAACACCAAATAGAATAGACCTGAAAAGAAAATCTTCCTGCTACATAATAATAACAACACAAAATATACAGAACAAGGAAAAAATATTAAAAGCGGCAAGAGAAAAAGGCCGAGTAACATATGAATGCAAACCTATCAGAATTACTCCTGACTTCTCAGCAGAGACCATGAAAGCCAGAAGGGCATGGACAGAGGTTCTGCAAACCCTAAGAGAACACAGATACCAGGCAAGACTACTATATCCAGCAAAATTATCAATAACCATTGACGGAGAAGACAAGATATTCCATGACAAAACCAAATTCAAACAGTACCTAGCCACAAATCCGGCTTTACAGAAGTTACTAGAAGAAAACTCCACCCCAACTGGTCAAACTACAACCAAAACTACATAGGAAATAGGTAACTATACCATTGCAAAATCACAACCTTACAAAATCTTGTCTGTTACAAATACCAAATATGAAGGGATTTACCAATCACTGGTCATTAATATCTCTCAACATCAATGGTCCTAATTCTCCAATCAAAAGACACAGACTAACGGAGTGGATGCATAAACATGACCCAACATTCTTCTGCATTCAAGAAACACATCTCAACCACAAGGACAGACATTGCCTCAGAGTAAAAGGTTAGGGAAAAATATTCCAAGCAAATGGTCACAAGAAACAAGCTGGAGTAGCCATTCTAATATCTAATAAAATAGACTTTCAACCAAAATTAATCAAAAGAGATCAGGATGGACACTTTGTACTTGTCAAAGGTAAAGTCAACCAAGAAGACATCATGATTTTGAACATCTATGCTCCGAATACAAGGGCTCCCACATTTGTAAAAGAGTTTTAACAAAGCTTGCCCCACTCATCGACACCCACACATTAATAGTGGGAGACTTCAACATCCCACTTTCACTCAAGGATAGGTCTTTGATTCAAAGACAAAGCCGGGAAATAACCTCATTAACCAGTGTCATGAATCAAGTGGATCTAACAGATATCTACAGAACTTTCCACCCAAACGCAAAGGATTATACCTTTTTCTCAGCACCCCATGGAACGTTCTCTAAAATTGATCACATAGTTGGTTACGAAGCAAACCTCAACAGGTACAAGGAGACTGAAATAAAACCTTGTATCTTATCAGATCACCATGGTCTAAGGCTGGACTTCAACAACAACAGAAATACTAAAAAGCATACTAACGTGTGGAAACTAAACAACTTTCTACTTGATGACACATGGGTCATGGAAGAAATAAAAGACTTCCTGAAATTCAATGAAAATGATGGAACAACATACCCAAATTTGTGGGACACATTGAAAGCAGTGCTAAGAGGAAAATTCATTGCACTAAGCGTCTTTAAAAAAAATGGAATCATTCCACATAAACAATTTAAGAACACATCTGGAAGCTCTAGGAAAAAAAAAGAAAGAAGCAGAAACACCCAAGAGGAGTTGATGCCTAGAAATAATCAAACTCAGGGCTGAAATCAATAAATTAGAAACAAAGAGAACAATCCAAAGAATCAACAAAACCGAGAGCTGGTTCTTTGAGAAGATCAACAAGATAGGCAGTTAGCCAGTCTAACTAAAAGACAGAGAAACACTATCCAAATTAACAAAATCAGAAATGAAAAGGGAGACATAACAACAAACACCGAAGAAATACAATGAATCGTAAGAACCTACTTTAAAGACATTTATGCCACAAAATTTGAAAATTTAAGGGAAATGGACAAATTTCTCAACCAATTCCATTTGCCAAAATTGAACAAAGATTAGATAAACAAATTAAATAGCCCCATTTCACCTATAGAGATAGAAGCAACCATTGATAGTCTCCCAACCAAAAAAAGCCCAGGGCCAGATGGTTTCAGCGCAGAATTCTACCAGTCCTTCAAAGAGGAGCTAATACCGATACTATTCAAGCTATTCAGAAAGGTAGAAATGGATGGAATATTACCAAATTCCTTCTATGAGGCCACATTCACATTGATAGCTAAACCCCATAAAGACCCAACAAAAAAATTTTCAGACCAATTTCCCTTATGGACATTGATGCAAAAATACTCAACAAAATACTCGCAAAGCTAATACAACAGCCTATCAAAGACATCATTCACCATGACCAGGTAGGATTCATTCCAGGCATGCAGGGATGGTTTAACATACGGAAATCCATCAATGTAATCCATCATATAAACAAACTGAAGGAGAAAAACCACATGATCATCTCTTTAGATGCAGAAAAAGCATTTGACAAAATCCAACACCCATTTATGTTCAAAGTTCTGGAGAGATCAGGAGTACGAGGCACTTATCTAAACATAATAAAGGGCATATACAGCAAACCAACAGCCAACATTAAATTAAATAGAGAGATACTCAAGGAAATCCCTCTAAAATCGGGAACCAGACAAGGCTGCCCCCTGTCTGTCCCCTTATCTCCTCAATATAGTTCTTGAAGTTCTAGCCAGAGCAATAAGACAGCAAAAAGGAGATCAAGGGGATCCAAATGGGAAAGGAAGAAGTCAAATTATCCTTATTTGCAGATGATATGATAGTGTATATAAGTGACCCGCAAAATTCCACCAGAGAACTCCTACAGCTGATAAACACCTTCAGCAAATTGGCAGGATACAAAATAAACTCAAAAAAGTCAGTAGCTTTCATATAAACAAATGACAAACAAGCAGAGGAAGAAATTAGGAAAACTACTCCCTTCACGATAGCCACAAACAACATAAAACATCTAGGAGTAACTCTAACCAAGCAAGTGAAGGACTTATTCGAAAAAACTTTAAACCTCTGAAGAAGGAGATTGAAGATGACATCAGAAGATGGAGGGATTTACCTTGTTTGTGGATGAGGAGAATCAACATAGTAAAAATGGCCATCTTATCAAAAGCAATTTACAGATTCAACACAATCCCTACCAAAATACCTACAAAATATTTTGAAGATATTGAAAGATCAATTCTCAAACCCATATGGAGAAATAAAAAAAAAAAACAGAATAGCAAAAAACAATCCTATACAATAAAAGATCCTCTGGACGAATCTCCATACCTGATCTCAAGCTGTACTACAGAGCAACAGTAATTGAAACAGCTTGGTACTGGCAAAGCAATAGGCTGGTGGATCAATGGAATCTAATTGAAGACCCAGAGATGAATCCACACACATTTGCTCACTTGATTTTTGACAAAGAAGCCAAATCTATTCAATGGAAAAATGATAGCATCTTCAACAAATGGTGCTGGTCTAACTGGATGTCTACATGTAGAAAAATGCAATTAGACCCTTATTTGTCACCATGCACAAAACTCAAGTCCAAGTGGATTAAAGACCTCAACTTAAAACCAGAGACATTAATTCAGTTAGAGGAAAAAGTGGGAAAGAGCCTGGGACACATAGGCACAGGAAACAACTTCCTGAACAATACACCAACAGCCCAGGCCTTAATGTCAACAATTAATAAATGGGACATCCTGAGGCTGAGAAGCTTCTGTAAGGCAAGAGACACTGTCAGTAGAACAAAGCGACAGCCTACAGACTGGGAAAAGATCTTCACCAACCCTACATCTGACAAAGGTTTAATATCCAAAATATATAAAGAACTCAAGAAATTAAACACCACAAAACCAAGCAATGGAATTGTGAAATGGGGCTTGGAACTTAACAGAGAATTCTCAACAGAGGAATATCAAATGGCTGAGAAACACTTAAAGAAATGTTCATCCTCATTAGCCATCAGAGAAATGCAAATCAAAATGACACTGAAATTCCATCTTAAACCCACCAGAATGGCTAAGATCAAAAACTCAAAGGACACCACATGTTGGTGAGGATGTGGAGAGAGAGGAACACTCCTTCATTGCTGGTGGGAATGCAAAGTAATACAACCACTTTGGAAAGTTATCTGGTGCTTTCTCTGAAAAATGGGAGTAGGGCTTCCTCAAGACCCAGCTATCCCACTCCTTGGAATATACCCAGAAAATGCCCTACCACACAACAGGGACATATGCTCAACCATGTTCATAGCTGCTTTATACATAATAGCCAGAACATGGAAACAGCCTAAGTGTCCCTCAGTAGAAGAATTGACTAAGAAACTGTGGTACATTTACACTATGGAATACTACTCAGCTATTAAAAACAAGGAATTCCCGAAATTTGTGGACAAATGGATTGATCTAGAAATTATCATAATGAGTGAGCTCACCCAGAAGCAAAAAGAGACAAACGGTATATACTCACTTATATCAAAACACTAGTCCAAGGGATATGTACCATGAAAAACTTTACTTACCATGAAAGTGGGTCAGAGGAGAGGACATCCTATTGAGACTTTAGGCGAGAGTAGCATGGAAGAATAGGGAAATAATAGGAGCCACAGGGCCATGGAAGGCTACAAGAAGAACTTTGTGACAGGCAGATCTGGGTCCTGGGGTCCTCCTCAAACTAAGGCACCAGCCAAGGAGAATATAGGTAGTAAACTTTGAACCAAGACCTAGCCAATGAACATGATATTCTCCACCGTTGAGTGGAGAGTGAAATCTGACTCTCACACGAACTCTGGTACCCTTTTTCTGACCACATCCCCTGGATGGGGCGGCCTGGTGGCACTCAGAGGAAGGATAGCAAGTTACCAAGAAGAGACTTGATATTCTAAGAGCATATATAGGGGGAGGATGTCTCCCTCAATCACAGACATAGGGGAGAGGAGAAGGGGGAAGTGAAAGGAATGGAGGAATGGGAGAAAACAGGGGAAGGGCTAACAATCGAGATGTAATATGAATAAATTAATAAAAAATGTAAAAAAATATTTCATATGTCAGGCGCACATGTGTAATTCCAGATCTCTGGTAGGCAGAGGCAAGCAAATCTGATCATTTTGAGATCAAGGCTAACCTGGTCTACAAAGGAAATCTAGGACAGCCATGGCTACACAGAGACACCCTATCTTGAAAAAAGAAGAAAAAGAAAAGTATTTCATATGTTTTGGGTTTGTTTTCTTTCTCCTCCAATTTAGTATGTCTACAGGACTCTGTTTAACTTCTCCATAACCTTGGGGATGCCCATCATCTCCTGGTTGGTCTTCTAGCTTATCAATCTACTTTTCATATTTGCCACATCTAGCAAACTACTTTTCATATTTGGCACAAAATCCCGCTATAGGGAGTTAGAGATTTGCCTCAGAGGTTAAGAGCACTGACTGTTCTTCCAAAGGTCCCGAGTTCAATTCTCAGAAACCACATGGTGGCTCTCAACCATTTATATTGAGATCTGATTCCCTTGTCTTGCCTGAAGGCACTACATGAAGGTAGAACACTGTATTCATAATAAATAAATATATTTTTAAAAACCTACTATGGCTACTAAGATTAAAATATGAATTGCCAGACTAATAGTAATGAGTATCATGCCAATCCCTCACATTTTTGGTCATGAACCTAGTCTTTAATGGCTGAGTCATCTCACCAGCCCTAGTCATCTTGCCAACCTTCATGCCAATTTCAGTTAAGTAATTTATATTTTAATTTTCTGAATCTACTTTGATTTAAAGTAGAACTATACAGGGTCCTAACTCCCTTTATTATGATATGTCCCATCCTTAATATGGGAAGGATTTTTTTTGCTTTTGTTTTCATTTTGTTTGTTTGCTTTTTGTTTTTGTTTTTGTTTTTTCTTTTTTTGTTGTTGTTGTTTGTTTGTTTTGTTTCATTTTTTGAGACTGGGTTTTTGGTGTACTCCCTTTGCAGACTAGCCTAGTCTCAAACTCACAGAGATCCCTGGATCACAGCCTCCCAAATGCTGGGATTAAAGGCGTGTGCCACCACACCTGGCTAGATTTTTTCAGTTTAATCTAGGGTAGACTGATCTATATATGTTTCAGGACAACCAGAGATGCACAGAAAAACCATGTTGTTATGGGAGTTTTGGATTATAATATGTAAACATATTTGTCTTTTAACCCAAGGTGTGGGATATGGGGGCTGCTCTAGTTTGTTGGCAGCTGATAACTGCATGGGGAGCGGGCTCTTTGCCAGTTGGTATGAATATGAAAGGAGAGAGAGAAAAAGAGGTAGAGAGAGAGAGAAAGAGAGAGAGAGAGAGAGAGAGAGAGAGAGAGAGAGAGAGAGAGAGAGAGAGAGAGAGAGATGGTGGGGCAGCTAGAGGCCAGTGAGACTGCTGCTGCGTTTGCTGTTGCTAGCTGAATAGCCTGACCAGGGAGACTGGACTTGACCCAAGGAACCTGACAACCCTAAATAGCAGGAAGTAGCCAAAGAGAACCACACCCCCTTCTCCCACTAACCTTCTACTGTTGGGATGGAGAAGGGAGAAAGAGGCCTAAGATACACCAAATAACACTGAGTTTAAAATACATGCTACACCATGTCCTGAAAAGAGAGAGAACTAAAACGAAGGGGGGGGGGGTGTGTGGAAAATAACCACCAAGTAAGTTTGCTGATTATTATACAGAAAAAATATTGGTTCTGTCCCTGACCTGACTAAGGGAATATGTCTCTTCTTGTTTCTCTGCTGCACTGACAAGCTAGACTTCAGGCTTCAGTCTGGTGGTCCTGGCTCTGCCTCCCACCTTGCCACAGGGATGCTGGGATGGCAAATGTGTGCCACTCCATGGGACTTTAGATGTGGCTTCCAAGGATTGAACTTGAGTCATGTGACTTGCATGGGTAGTGCTTTTACTCCTTAAAAGGCCTCTTTAACAATCCACAGTTGGGCGGGCTTGATGGCACATGCCTTTAATCCTAGAACTCCAGAGTCAGGTCTACTGATGTGAGGTCAAGGCCAGTCTGGTCTACAAAGTGAGTCCAGGACAGCCAAGGATACAAAGAAAAACTCTGTCTCAAAGGAAAAAAAACTAAACCCAAAAACAATCCACCTTTCCTGAACTCAATTTGTAGACCAGGCTGGCCTTGGACTCACAGAAATCCACCTACCATTGCCTCTGGAGTGCTGGGATTAAATGCATGGGCCACCAGATCAATTTACTTCTTTATGTATATGAGTGCTTTATGTGCAGAGGAGGGCATCAGATCACATTATAGATGGTTCCAGCCACCATGTGGTTGCTGGGAATTGAACTGAGTACCTCTGGAAGAGCAGGCGGTCCTCTTAACCACTGTAACATCTCTCCAGCCCTTCTGTAATTTTAAACTTATGTTTTAAAACTCCACAAGTAAGTGTGTATGTTTTTTAAAAATAAAATCTCAATTGTTTGATTTTACCAATAAAGACTCAGGAGCCAAATGCTGGGCTGAAAAAAAGCCCAAACATTCAAACATGTCAGTCTATATAGGCCATTTTTTTCTTTCTTTTCTTTTCTTTTTTTTAAAAATTTATTTATTTGTTATATATGAGGGCTTTATCCGCAGAGGAGGGCATCAGATCCCGTTATAGATTGTTGTGAGCCACCATGTGGTTTGTGGGAATTTTACTAGGGACTTATGGAAGAGCAGAGGTCTTAAGCACTGAGCCATCACTCCAGCTCCCTCTCCCCACCTTTTCTTTATCTTTTTCTTTTTCTTTTCTTTTCTTTTTTTTTTTTTTTTTTTTTTTTTTTTTTTTTTTTTGTTTTTGGTTTTTCAAGACAGGGTTTCTTTGTGTAGTCTAGGGTGTCCTGAACTAGCCTCGAACTCACAGCGATCGTGTCTTTTAGCTGCTTCCTAACTGTAATGTTGGTACTTGTGTGAATCATAAGGCAAACGTCTGTGTTTCCAGATGGTGTCAGGGACCCTGGGAAAGGGTTATTCAACACCAAAAGGAGTCAGATCCGTAGTGTGACCTCCAGAGTCAGAGCAAGCAACTGTGCTTCTGTGGGACAGAGAAGCATCCAGGAGAGAGGTGCTCAGGCTTTAGCAGTGCTGAGACCAAAGGAAGACAGTAAGATTGTGGTCTGGCCCAGAGTTCCCACAGCAAGCATGGCCTCCACCACCTCTGCCTTCCCCACAGGCCATGGTCTCCTGTGTTCCCCTGTTCCCTCCCATGCTTCCTTTTTCTCTTTCTGCCTCTTGGTGAAGAAGTTGCCAGACTCCTCTTTCCCAGTTAGTATTGATTAGCTACAGTTTTAGACATGATCCTAACTTACAAAGTAATGGACTTAAAAATTGTTTGTAACCTGGGTGTGGTGGTGCACACCTTTAATCCCAGCACTTGGAAGGCAGAGACAGGCAGATCTCTGTGAGTTGGAGGCAATCTTGGTCTACAAAGCAAATCCAGGACAGCCAGGTCTACACATAGAAACCGTGTCTTGAAGAAACAAAAACAAAAATGTTAAGAAATAAATAAGTAAATAAATAAATAAAATGAACAAAAGCCCAAAACTGAAAGATACACCGGGGAGGAATCTCTGTTTCATTTCAATTGGGAAGATCCACTTCTAATCCAGATCTGTTTGTTTGTTTGTTTTTGTTTTGTTTTTTTGAAACAACATTTCTCTGTGTAGCCTTGGCTGTCCTTGAGCTCACTCTGTAGACCAGGCTGGCCCCAACTTACAGAGATCCATCTGCCTCTGTGTCCTGAGTGTGGGATTAAAGGTGTGTGCCACCCACCTGGCCTAATCCAGATATTTGAGGTAGGAAGGCACACCTTTAATCAGATCTGCTGGAAGCCAATATAAGGAGGGGGAAGAAGGCAGCACTTGCTCATTTTCTGTTGCCTCCATAGCCAGTCCATTCCTTCACTGGCATTGGAGCCAACCTTTTCAGGAGTCCAGTGTCTACTGAGGACAGCTGAAAGATCCAGCCTTTGGCAGTAAAGAACTTTCCCCATTCCTGGGCAGCCGGTTTTGGATTAGCTGAACCACATTCGGTAAGTCATTCTAATGAATCTCCTTTAAACTCCTCTGTGAAATCCTATAAACTCTGCTACCCTAGAGGACTCTGAATAATACAGCAGGCATAGTTCTATGGAATTATCAAAAAGAGTAATTAAGGCTTGCTATGGAGCCCTGGAGTTCAATATCATAAAAGACTGGGCTCTCATGGGACATTGCTTAAGGTAGGAAGGCTGTGCTGATATGGGTCCATAGTTTTTTTGTTGGGTCGGGCACCATATTCCAACTCCTTCATATGGGGCTTTGTAGAACTGCTGAGCCTGTAGATGGGCAGACATCCCAGACTCCTGAGGGCACATCAAGAGTTGAAGGCCATGCTATGCCTCTGGGGTTTTTGTTGTTGTTGTTGGGTTGTTTCGTCTGGTTGTTTTGTTGGTTGGTTGTTTTTTTTTTTTTTTTTTCCCAAGACAGAGTTTGTCTCTATAGCCTTGCCGGTCTTAGATTCACTTTTTAGACCAGGCTGGCCTCAAATTCAGGTGAGTTGGGGGATCCACTCTTGTGTTTTCTGGAGGATGGCTGTGCTGTTTGTCTTCAACTCATCTCAGAAGGCTTACAGCCTCAGAGTGTGTCTCTGCTATGCTTCTCCACTCCACTTGGATGTGAGGTCATCGGGTACTCATAGGAAGCCTCCTGGAATGTATTGGTACTGTGTTCATTGTCCACCCAAAGGAATGTATATGGCAAAACATCATTTAATGCCTTGAATAAGAACACATCTGCAATTTGCCAAGGCACGAGAGGCAGCACTAAACTTGTTCTTTGGTTTTTTGTCTTTAGTTAGTTGAGGCAGCATCTTTTTCTGTTTTTGTTTGGTTTGGTTTTTGAGACATTTAATCCTGGCTGTCCTGGGCTCAGTGTGTAAACCAGGTTAGCCTCAAACTCATGAAGATCTACCTGCCCCTGCCTCCCAAGTGCAGGGATTAAAGGCATGGGCCATCAAACCCCACTTGAGGCAGCATCTTATTGATCCATGGCTAGCCCACAACCCACTATGTAGCCAAGAAGGATCCTGAATGTGTGAGCCTCCCTACACCTCTCAGGAAAGAGCTGGGATCATGGCCACCCACCAAACACCCCTGTCATGTGATATGGGCTACAGAAATGCTGGTTCACAAAGCTTGTCTGATACCTTAATATGCCTGAATAGTTGGAGTTCATTATTATGAGATTTGAAGATCGATTTTTAGCCCATGGAGAACAGTAAGGAGATTGGGGAGAAAGTGAGCTGGAGAGCAAGGCTGAGGTCTTCTGAAAGAAGAAGTGCTTCTGTTTCTTATCTCTCACTCCATCAAGGGCACTTACGCTATTCAGTGGAGTTCTCCCCGGTTACACTTGAGGACCAAGCTTTCCCATTAGGTGACAATGAGCCAGCACCCGGATGCAAAACGCAGGCTCCTGAGTCCAACACAGCACAGAGACAGAGATTCCCATTGCATGAGAACTGTTTTAATATTTTATGTATCCATTTTGGCACAGAGAGAAGCACAGCAAGTCCGAAGACCCAGAAACACCCAAGAAGCCAACGTGCACCGGAGGCAGAGGCAGGAAGACTAAATGGCCTCAGGTATGCAGAGTCAAGTCTGTGCTCAAACCAAATTCTTCTTATATATTCCTTTATTCTGTGGCTTGTGAGTATATGCAAGACCCCAGATGCTGACAGCTATGACAAGGGTAGACTGGCACTCTGTGTTGACAGGTCTCTGCCTTCACAGAAGCCCCAAAGTTTCAGAAAATGTGAGAGCCTCCCTGGGTCAGAGGTGGTCATGAGTCTGTGTAGGCACAGCATTCCCAGGTAGCACTTGTCCTGTGAGATCTCTTTGCATCCTGAGATGTATTTTTAAAACTGAAGACACTTACCGTGTCCCGGTGCGTTCTAAGTGCAGAATGGCCGGGCCTGGTGGCACACACCTGTAATCCCAGGCCTCAGGAGGCAGAGGCAGGTGGATCTTTGTGAGTTTGAGGCCAGCCTGGTCTACAATGTGAGTCCAGGACAGCCAAGCCTACACAGAGAAACCCTGTCTAAAAAAATATAAAAACCAAAACAAAAATATCAAACAGAAGAGAGCAGTATAGATGCTGAGTCCTGGGCTCGTGGGCATAATTTCCTGGTGACTGCATGAGGTCACTTCTGGCTGCTCAGTGTGAAGGAAGAGTCCCTAAGAAAGGTTCAGATGAACTTCTGCATGATGTCAAACAACTCATCACATCCCTCTGTCTTTAGCAGGTCTTTCCCATGATCGATGGACTGATCCTGAAATAAGGGTCTTCCTTCAGGAGTGGGAACATGTTGAGCAGGAAGTCTGCCACCCAGCCAGAAAGATCCACAAGAAGACCAGACTGATTTGGCAGCGCCTCGGTCAGCGGGGCCTGAGGAAGAGCTGGACAAGCTGTTTCAACCTGCTGCTCACCATGGAGAATCTGCACAAGACTCTCTGTAATGAGAGACCAGGGATCGAACCCTTGTTCTCTCCTTATGCAGAGGCCCTGTACAGGATCCTGGGCCCCAGGGACCTGAGAAGCCAAGTGCCAGGTGAGTGTCTTCTGTGTAGACTGTTGAGGTCCTCTAGAGAGTGGCATCAGCTGGCCTGTCCTTCATGAGCACAGAGCAGAGCACACAGTGGAGGGATGCCCCTCTCCCACAGGCCTCTATTGCACATAGTGAGAAAGTCTGGCCTCTCTCTGGGTCTTTTTACTGTCACTCTAAGGGGATGGAATTTGGACTAGTACATAGTTGACTATGACAAACAGGCCAGCAGGTTACTTAGCCTGATTCAGGGACAGGGAGAGTGCCATGCTTATGACTGTAAAAGAAACTTTTACTCTCCTGGCTCAGCTGTTGTCTGGGAGGCTTACTGCCTCCTGCTGGCCTAGGCCTGGTCCTGGAAGCCTGTGGGCTGCAAACAATCCAACCCAGGCCTGGAATGTTTTCAGCCTCTGATGCTTCCTGCTTAGGCAGCTCACCCTTCCTTGTTCTTTCTGAGTTCTGGGTGGTTCAACTCAGTTGTTCTGCCTCAAACTCTTCTCTGAGATGAATTGCTCTTAGCCCAGAATTGCTCTACTTGGCCTCAAACTAACTCTGAAATCTGCTCTCATCTTCTGCCTTCTTTACATTTTCTGGCTCCTTCAGTCTTCACCTGAGTTCTCTCTGCAACCCATGTCTCCTACTGTTCTAGTAAAACTGCTTCAAGGCCTGGAGAAATGGTTAAGAGCACTGTCTGTTTTTCCAAAGGTCCTGAATTCAATTCCAGGAATCCCATGGTGGCTGCAACGATGTATAATAAGTTAATACATCTTACCAAAAAAAAAAAAAAACCTTCTTCATAAATAAATCAAAACAAAAAGCTGGGTGTGCTGGCTCATGCCTTTAATCCCAGTTCTTGGGAGGCAGAGGTAGGGGGATCTCTGAGTTCGAGGCCAGCATGGTCTACAAAGTGAGTCCAGGACAGCCAAGGCTAAACAGAGAAAACCTGTCTCAACAACAACAAACAAAACCAAAAACAAAAAACAGAAACCCTGCTTCATAAGTAGCTTTCCTTTCCTCTCTCTTCTCAGGAGAGTTGGGCTTATCCTCTAATGGCAAATCTTTTATGCTTCACCACCTTTTCTGCCACTTGATTAGACATGGCTTTCAAACATGGGTGCTCCCTTCTACAGACTCATTCACCATTGTTTGGCATTAAAGGCATGCACCAGCACACCTGGGCCTAAGCTTTTCTTCATCCACTATTTGTTCTATACCAGGCTGGCCTTGAATTCAAGTCTGTTTGCCTCTGTCTCCTGGATTAAAAGAGTGTTTGTATTCCAGCCAGATCACAGAACAAGAGATCTGGTGATCTCTTGCCAGATCAACCATGTTGTGAATTAACATTCCTCTACATATGATCTCTCTGTTTCTTCTCCTCTCAGATCCTCCCTATGATGGGGCTGGTAACCTCCAGTTTCCGATGCAACCTCAACCTCCCGTGGTGATCCTACCTCCGGAGTACCAGTCTTGTGGTTACGGCATCCCTGCACCTTGGGGAGAGCCGGAATGGAGCCCACCACTGCCGATGTCCAGGGAGGAGTCACTGGTTACCATATGGGATCCCTGGGGTCCCCGCTATCCAATGACGGTTCGACCCCTACTTCCTGCAGACACCACTCTCCAGTCATCGCTAAATTCTGACGACAACTGAAGTCTTCCATGAAGATGTCTATGAAATAACTCGCCTCCTCCTCTTTGTCCTCCTCCTCCTCTTCCTCTTCCTGCTCCTCCTCCTCCTCTTCCTTCTCCCTTATCCTTGTCACCACTGTTGGGGGTTATTAGTACAGATGGGCAGGGGATGTGGTACTTATGCTGGGGATTCATTTCTAGGTGACCTGGCACCTTCCCTCTGCCCTCTGTCTCCTCCAGACTCCTGACACTGTCTCATATACTACAAGGGCAGCCTCTGTGTCCACAGACAGCAGCTCAACACTGGTTTATTCTCTAGCCATCTTGTTAGGAAACTCATGGTCAGTGTCCCACAGCCTCCAAGTCAATGCAATAGAAACTAGTCAGAGCTTGAGATGAATCTGGGGGCTGGAGTGAAGTAATGTCAATTAAGAGAATATCAAAGCTCACATGGATATTTAAGTTTCAGATACTGTTGAATGTCAAGGGATATTGCCACCAATTTAAAAAATGATTTATTTATGTAGCAGTGTTCTCCCTGCACCTAACACCTGAAGACCAGAAGAGGGCACCAGATCTCATTATAGATGGCTATGAGCCATTTTGTGGTTGTTGGGAATTGAACTCAGGACCTTGGAAGAGCAGCCAGTGTTCTTTGCCAATGAGCCATCTCTCCAGCCCCCTTGCCACCTATTTTAACCTAATATAGCTGTGCAAGGGGTAGTTACACTAAAGCCCTAAAGTGGCTTTGCACGCCTGTGAGGTCTTTGCTTAATCATTTGAAGTGGGAAGTTCCACTTCTGGTCTGGCTCTCTGAGGTGGGAAAGCAATCTCTTAACACAGCTCTGTGGAGATGGAAAGACCCAGCTCCTTCTGGGCTGACCTTCTGGAAGCCTATATCAAAGACATGACAGAAGGAAGCTTCTCTTTTTGCCTGATTGCTTTCACTTTAGTTAACAAGAGCATCTCCTGACTGGCATTAGAGCAGCAGTTGTCAGTCTTTGCATCTGTATTCACTTTGGGGTTAATGACCCTTTCTCAGGGGTCATCTAAGACCATCATAAATATCAGATGTTTACATTGTGATTCTTGACAGTAGCAGAATCACAGTTATGGAGTAGGAAGGAAGATAATTTTATGGTTGGGCATTACCACAAGATGAGGAACTGAATTAAATGGTGACAATGTTACCAAGGTTAAGGACTGCTGCAGTAGAGGACGCTTCTTCAGGATTCTGGAATATACTGAAGACCATGAGAGCTGTTCAGACTCAGAATAAGCAACTACTGGACTCCTGTTCATAGGCAGTCAGTGATGGATTAGTTGCATACTTTATAGAATATATGTAAATTCAAAACAAACTGGGGCTGGGTCGGGTGGTGCAGAGAAACCCTGTCTTGGGGAAAAAGAAAGCCTGCGTGTGTATATATATATTCTATTACATTATATTGTATACATACATAAAAATGTGCATATATACATATGTTCTATGATATATAATATATATACATATATAAACATTCTACATGCTTTGTTACTCTAGAGAACTCTGACTAATATCCCAGGGAATGCTATATTCAGGTATCGAAATAGTCATTAAGATTTCATAGGAAACCCTGGGATTCAGCACCAGAGAAGACAGGGCATTCATGGGACACTGGCTACCTAGGGAGGAAGGTTGTGAAAATATGGGGCCACATCCTAAGTCCTTCATATTGGACTTTACACAACTTCTGAGCCTGTAGATGGGCAGAGATCCCAGACTCCTGGGGAAGCATCTGGAGTTCAACATGATCCTGTGCTACTGGGGGAGTTATAGGCCAGTCCCAGGGTCCCTCAACCCTGTTTCCAAAAGAAGAAAAGAAACAGATGCACATATCCTTCATGCCCATGCATTCTAGTTTGACTTTTTCTTTTCCTGGTGCATACAATTCTTACTAAGATGTCTTACTAAACTTCATCTCTGGGCTGGAGGGTTGGCTCAGAGGTTAAGAGCACTGGCTGTTCTTCTAGAGGTCCTGAGCTCAATTCCCTACAGCTGCATGGTAGCTCACAACCATCTATAATGGCATCTGGTGCCCTCTTCTGGTGTGTATATGTAATAAATAAATAAATAAAACTTTATCTCTGCTCTTTACATGAGTGATTTTTTTTTCTATCATGACATGACATGAGTGTGTGGATAAACCAAGCCATTTGGAGAGCTGTGTAGGAGAGAGGGAAATTCATGCTCATCCTTGTTTGCAAAGATTGGGGTGCATGGAACACTCCCCACAATTTCAAATCAAAAAAACTCAACCACAAACTGAGTGAGGGGTTTCCACAACCTGGGGATTAGTGACATGTGTCCCTGTTCCCTGTGGTCATCTATAATGTCCCTTAGCTTCTTTGCATTAAAGTGACCACAGCAGCCCTTCCATCACACCCACTGGAGCAGTGGTTCTCGACCTTCCTATTGCTTTAATGCAAATCCTCGCTGGCTGTGATGAGGCAGGCCTTTAGTCCCAGCACTCTGGTGTCAGTGATAGGCAGCTCTCTGAGTTTGAGGTCAGTATGGTCTACAGAGTGTGTCTCACAACATCCAAGGCTTAACAGAGAAACCCTGTCTCCAAAACCCAACAAACCAACCAACAAAAGACAAAAGCAATTCCCAATGCTGTGGTGACCCTCCCAACCATAAAATAATTTTGCTTTCTACCTCAGAATTAATTTTACTACTGTAAATAATTGTGTTTCCTGATGGTATTAGGTGACCCCTGTGACAGCATTGTTGCAGCCCTAAAGAAGTTAAGACCTAAAGGCTGAGAACTGCTCTGCTAGATGAAGCAACTGTGTGCTTCTATAGAGCAGAGGATTCAGGACAGGCCTGCAGGCTTTAGCAGTGCTGAGACAAAGTGAAAAACGTTTGAGGCCCAGAGTTCACATATCAAATATGGCTGCCCCCAAAGAAGGCCCCACTATTCCAACACTCCTGCCTTTCCCACAGGCCAAGCTCTTCTGTTTTGCCCTGTCTCCTCCCTTGATTCCTCTTTTTCTCTTTGTACCTCTTGGTGAAAAAGTTGCTAGGCTCCACTTTCCCAATTATTATGGATTATCTACAGTTAGTTACAAAGGAAAGGATTAAAAATATTGCATATGTCAGGTGCAGTGGTCCACACCTGTAATTCCAGGTCTCTGAGAGGCAGAGGCAGGCAGATCAGATCATTGGGAGTTCAAGGCTAACCTGGTCTACAAAGCAAATCTAGGACAACCAAGGCTGCACAGAGAACCCCTATCTTGAAGAAAAAAGAAAGAGAAAAAGATTTTGTATGTTTTGGGTTTCTGTTCTTTTCTTTTCTTTTTGTTTATTCATTTGTTTGTTGTATTGGCTTTTTTTGGCAGGGTTTGTCTGCATAGACCTGGCTGTTCTGGAACTCCCTATGTAGACCAGGCTGGCCTCAAATCCACACAGATCCTCCTGTTTCTGTACTAGGATGAAAGGCATGGGTTGGAGGATAGAGCAGAATTGGCCCAAGTCACTGCATCTACACAGGTCTACAACCCTTTTTCCTATCAACAGTCTTTCTCTCCTTCCTTTGGTTGGTGCGTTAGAAATGAGGTTGAAGTGTTTAAGAACCCTAAATAAAGTACATTGTGAAAAATCTAGCCTACAAAATTCAAGCCTTTGTTAATCAGCATATTGCCCTGCCCCTCACAACTGACCCTGGAAAACAATAGCTCTAGCCCTATGTTGTTCTATGGCTGTACTTCCTCTTTCCACAATATTCACCATTGTAACTGAGGACCAGCTTCACCTGTTGCTGTTGCCAAATCTTTCCAGTCTTGGGAGATGATTCTGTTCTGAGTTGCCCATGAATTTACCATCTGCTTCACACAGTATGAATGCATACAACACAAAACAAGCACTTCTTTAAGTTCCTCCAATGTAATATGTCTAGAGGACCCTGTTTAACTTCTCCATAACCTTGGGGGTGCCCATCATCTCCTGGTTGGTCTTGTATAGCAATGAGAAAAACTATGGTTGGTTTTGTTTTTTTTTTTTTTTTAGAGATTTATTTATTTATTATTATGCATACAGTGTTCTTCTTGCACGTACTCTGTACTCCTGTAATCCAGAAAAGGGTGCAATATCACATTACAGATGGTTATGAGCCACCATAGGGTTGCTGGGAATTGAACTCAGGACCTTTGGAAGAGCAGGCGGCAATCTTAACCACTGAGCCATCTCTCCAGCCCCTATGGTTGGTTTTCTAATCACCTTGAGCTGCCCCTATTCAGATTTATTATGCAGTGAAACAATAGGTTTTTTTCTAAATTCTCTCTCTCTGTGTCTGAGTATTTTTCTAAATTTTCATTTATAAGTCCTTCTAAGGTTTGTATCGTATCAATCTACTTTTCATATTTGCCACAACTAGAAAACCACTTTTCATATTTGGCACAAAATCCCACTATGGGAAGCTGGAGATTTGCATCAGAGATTAAGAGCACTGACTGTTCCTCCAAAGGTCCAGAGTTCGAATCTCTAAAACCACATGGTAGCTCACAACCATTTATAGTGAGATCTAGTTCCCTTGTCTTGCCTGAAGGCATTACATGCAGGTAGAACACTCTATATATAATAAATAAATATTTTTTTAAACTCACCATAGCTACTAAGGTTAAAATATGAATCACCAGACTAATAGTAATTCTATTAGTATCATGCCAATCTCTTACATTTTTGCTTATGAACCTAGTCTTTAATGGCTGAGTCCTCTTGCCAGCCCTCATGCCAATCTCAATTAAGTAATTTATCTTTTCAATTTTCTGGATCTACTTTCATCTAAAGTAGAACTATACAGGGTCCAAACTCCCTGTATTATGATATGTCCCATTATTAATATGAGAACGTTTATTCCTTGTTTTTGTTTGTTTGTTTTTGTCTTGTTTTATTTTTGTTCTTTGTTTTGTTTTGTTTTTGGAGATTGGGTTTTTTGGTGTACTCCCTTTGTAGACTAGGCTAGCCTCAAACTCACAGAGATCCACTGGTCTCTGCCACCCAAATGCAGGGATTAAAGGTGTGTGCCATCACACCTGCCTAGATTTTACAGTTTAATAATTCTTAACTTTCTCCTTGAGGACATCTCAAGTGATTTACAAAACCTGATGGCTTCTCAGTTTGTCCAGAGCTGGCATGATTTCTGTCCATGTGCTTTTCCCATTTTGGGCAACAATTTTGTTTTTAACAATATCTCAATAGTTTGATTTTGCCAATAAAGACTCAGAAGCCTGTTAGCTCAGAGAGACAGAGAAAGCACTCTGTTGACTTTCCTCCTCAGCTAATGTCCCAGAAGAAATCTCTCCTTTCATGACATCTCTCACAAACCCCTCAAATTGATTGTCCCCCTGTAGAGACCAAATCAACACCATTTTGTGTGCATGGCCTGAGCACCTGACCCCTGCTTCCCCCTGGAGTTTCCGTGGAGAGCCACAAATACACAGCTAGCAACTATTCCTAGGAGCTTGTACCCGGGGCTAACCAATCAGAGCTTCAGGTCACAGTGACCAGAACAAATGAAAACTTCCCTCCTGTGGTCTGGGCCTGGACTACTTGCTTATCCCTGGTTACCCAGCCAATCAGATTAAAGCTCACTCTGTCAGCCAATCAGGTTTGTACTAATCACTGTTGCTGAAGTCAGCTACTGTTAAGGGTATAAAAACCCACTGCTTCTGCTGCTCAGGGTCTCCTCCTTCTCAAAAGCGGGTAGACCTCGTCGCGTTGGATCAAGAACAGCCTCTTGCCTTTATATCGATCTCGGACTCTGTCTTTCATTGGGAGTTCCAGAAAAAGTCTCTCATGGCACGAGTCTTATCCCTCCCTTTTACTTCTTGTGTGTTTCTCTATCACTAGGTAGGAGAGAAACTAGGATAGAGAAAAGAGAGCAATTAGGAAAATGCCTGAATCTAATTTCTTTCCTTTTGTTTCTTCATTGACTGTGGCTATAGCAAACTACAACCAACCTCCATAAATGACCAACAACCACTGCCCCTGCCTCTTAGGGCTCTCACATTTCTGTACCCTCTGACAAGTTTCCAGAATTGGAAATATCACGCAATCACAGAAAATATCTGCACCTGGGAAAAGCATGCCTCTGCTAGAGCACGAGGCAATTCAGTCAGGTACTGTGGACAGCCCAAAGCAGCCCCATATCCCCATACCTAGGATTAAAACAAAAACACACTCTTAGACATCTGTGTTTTTTAAAGAAACCAAAATTCCAGAATTCTCATTACAATTTCCTCCTTAAAGGACTAGTTGAGTTCTGCAGTGAGTTCTGGGATTTTTGTTTGTTTGTTTGTTTGTTTGTTGTGAGACATGGTTTCTCTATGTAGCTTTGGCTGTCCTGGACTCACTTTTTACACCAGACTGGCTTCAAATTCACAGCAATCTGTCTGCATATGTCTCCCAATGCTGGGATGAAGTCAGAGGCAGGCAGGTGGCTGTGTGTTCGAGCCCAGCCTGGTCTACAAAGTGAGTCTAGAACAACTAAGGCTACACAGAGAAACCCTGTCTTCAAAAACCAAAAACAACCAACCAAACAAACAAAACAAAACCAATCAACAGCTGGGTGTGGTAACACAGGTCTTTAATCCTAGAACTCAGGAGGTGGAGGAATGTCCATTGATGTGAGTTTAAGGCCAGCCTGGTTTACAAAGTGAGTCTAACACCACTAAGGCTACACAGAAAAATTTTGTCTTGACAAAACAAAGAACAAAAAACAAACCAAAGAAACAAAAAACAATTCACCTTTCTTTTCTTTTTAAAAAGAATTCACAATAACATAAAGTATTTGCCTATCTGAATGTGGCTTATTATGTAAAAATTATCTCTATCCCATCCATTTATACAAGTTATATAACTGTTTTAATAGCTGAATAATGCACCATTATACGTATATGATACCTTTTCTTTATTCATTAATGCACTAAAGGGCACATGGGCCGATTTCACAATTTAGCTGTACTGAATGGTGGGTGGGCGTGAGTGTGTGGAGGCTCAGGAGATGGAGCAGCAGGTTCAATGCATCTCACTAAGCCTGGCAGCCTTCGTTCCATCCCCTGGGTCCGCACAGCAGACACATACACTCACACGTACATAGATATGCGCACCAAATAAATAAGTATAATTTATTTTAATTTTTATTTTTTGTTTTTTTAAGACAGGGTTTCTCTTTGTAGCCTTGGCTCTCCTAGACTCACTTTGTAGACCAGGCTGGCCTCGAACTCACAGCTATCATGTCTTTTTGCTACTTCCTAACTATATAGTTGGTACTTGTGTGAATTATAAGGTAAACGTCTGTGTTTCCAGATGGTGTCAGGGACCCTGGGAAAGGGCTGTTCAACACCAAAAGGAGTCAGATCCATAGTCTGACCTCCACAATCAGAGCAAGCAACTGTGCTTCTGTGGGACAGAGAAGCATCCAGGAGAGAGGCGCTCAGGCTTTAGCAGTGCTGAGACCAAAGGAAGACAGTAGGATTATGGTCTGGCCCAGAGTTCCCACAGCAAGTATGGCCTCTCCCACCCCTGCCTTCCCCACAGGCCATGCTCTCCTGTGTTCCCCTGTCCCCTCCCCGGCTTCCTTTTTCTCTTTGTGTCTCTTGGTGAAGAAGTTGCCAGACCCCTCTTTCCCAGTTAGTACTGATTAGCTACAGTTTTAGACATGATCCTAACTTACAAAGTAATAGACTTAAAAATTGTTTGTAATCTGGCTGTGGTCGTGCACACTTTTAATCCCAGCACTTGGAAGGCAGAGACAGGTGGAACTCTTTGAGTTGGAGGCAATCTTGGTTTACAAACAAATCCAGGACAGCCAGGGCTACACATAGAAACCATGTCTTGAAGAAACAAAAATAAAATTAAAATAAATAAATAAAATGAACCAAAGCCCAAAACTGAAAGGTACACCTGGGAGGGATCTCTGCTTCCTTTGAACTAGCAAGATGCACATCTAATCCAGATATGTTTGTGTGTTTGTTTGTTTTCATTTTTGTTTTTTGGTTTTTTTTTTTTTTGACACAGCATTTCTCTGTGTAGCCCTTGCTGTCCTGGAGCTCACTCTGTAGACCAGGCTGGCCCCAACTTACAGAGATCCCTCTGCCTCTGTGTCCTGAGTGTGGGACTAAAGGCCTGTGCTACCCACCTGGCCTAATCCAGATCTTTGAGGTAGAAAGACACACCTTTAATCAAATCTGCTGGAAGCCAATATAAGGATGGGGAAGAAGGCAGCATTTGCTCATTTCCTGTTGCCTCCATAGCCAGTCCATTCCTTCACTGGCATTGGAGCCAACCTTTTCAGGAATCTAGTGTCTACTGAGGACAGCTGAAAGATCCAGCCTTTGGCAGTAAAAAACACTCCCATTCCTGGGCAGCCAGTTTTGGATTAGCTGAACCACATTCGGTAAGTCATTCTAATGAATCCCCTTTAAACTCCCCTGTGAAATCCTATAAACTCTGCTACTCTAGAGGACTCTGAATAATACAGCAGGCATAGTTCTATGAAGTTATCAAAAGAGTAATTAAGGCTTGCTATGGAGCCCTGGAGTTCAATATCAGAAAAGACTAGGTTCTCATGGCACATTGTTTAAGGTAGGAAGGCTGTGCTGGTATGGGGCCATATTCTTTTTTTGTAGGTGGGGTACAATATTCTAACTCCTTAGCATGGGGCTTTGTACAGCTACTAGCCCTGTAGATGGACAGACATCCCAGACTCCTGAGGGCACATCAGGAGTTGAAGGCCATGCTGTGCTTCTGGGGTTTTTGTTGTTGTTGTTGGGTTGTTTTTGTCTGGTTGGTTGGTTGGTTGGTTGGATTTTTCCCCCCAAAACAGGGTTCCTCTGTATAGCCTTGCCTGTCCTAGACTCACTTTGTAGACTAGCCTGGTCTCGAACTCACAGTGATCCTCCTGCCTCTACCTCCTGAGTGCTGGGATTACAGGCGATCTAGGGAGAAAGACAGATGTTCATGCCCATCCTTGTTTTCAAAGCGGGTTTCAGGATAGCTGCAGATACATGAGACACTGTCAAAACAGACCGAAACCAAGAAAACCCAGTGACAAAGTTTCCATACCCTTGAGATTAGTGGCCTGTCTCCTTATTGTCAGTAGTGGTCCCTGTTGCACCTCAGTCTCCTGTGCTGCATTTGTGGAAGCACTGCCATTAATCACAGCACTGAAAGGCAAAGGCAGAAGGATCGCTATAAATTCAAGGCTAGGCTGGTCTGCAGAGAGAGTCTCAGGACAGCCAGGGCTACATAAAGAAATCCTGTCTTGAAAAAACTAAAAAACAAACAAACAAAAAATTCAGCCAGGCAAGGTAGGGCAAACCTTTAATCCTAGCAACATAGAGGCAAATCGCTGTGAATTGGAGTCCAGACTGGTCTACAGAGTGAGTCCAGCATAGTCAGGACTGTTACAGAGTGAAGCCCTGTCTTGAAAAACTTTAAAAAACTAAGAAAACAGGCAGGCGGTGGTGGCACAGGTCTTTAATCCCGGGTCTCAGGAGGCAAAGACAGGTGGGTCACAGAGAAACCATGTCCGGAAAAACCAAACCAAACCAAACAACAACAAACCATTGTGCTCTCGCAGCTGGGTGCTTCTGAGGGACAGAGAAATGTGCAGGACACAGGGGTTCAGGCTGTAGCAGTGCTCAGAAAACAGGAGAGACAGTAGGGTTTGAGGCCTGGGCCAGAGATCACATATCCATTGTGGCCTTCACCATAGCTGTCCCCACTGCCCCACCACTCCTGCCTCTCCCACAGGCCATGCTCTCCTGTTCTCCTGTATCCTCCTCTGCTTCCCTTTTCTCTTTGTGCCTCTTGGAGAAGAACTTCCCAGGCTCCACTTTCCCAATTATTATGGCCTAACTACAGTTTTTGAGATGTTTCATACTTGCAATGTAACAGCTTTAAAAAATTCCTCTTTCTAAGTTTTTCAATGAAACTTTAAACAAAGTGAAGACATTTAGCAAATGTTTAAACTTTTTTTCCCCCCTGAGACAGTGTTTCTCTGTGTAGCCATGGCTGTCCTGTACTGGCTTTGTAGACCAGGCTGGCCTTGAATGCACAGTGATCCTCCTGCCTCTGTCTCCAGAGTGCTGGGATTACAGGCCTTTGCCATCACACCTGGTTTAAACTGATTAGCTTTGGAGGAGCACACCTTTCCCCCTCAGGGTCAGTAGCATTTTATTCAAGGCAGCCATTAGAGAAGAACCATAGAGTTCCCAGAGCTGCAGGTCAAGGACAAGCTTGCACTGAAGAACGCAGGGAAATCCCCTCACTGTGTTCTTCTTTCCCAGATTCTCTTTGGTTTTTGTTTTGTTGTGTTTGTGTTTGTGTTTGTTTTTTCAAGACAGGATTTCTCTGTCTAGCATGGGCTGTCCTAGTCTTGTCATCCACCTGCCTCTGCCTCCGAAGTGCTGGGATAGAGGCATGTGCCACCACTGCTCGCGGCCATTTTATTTTTCAAGAGAATTAAATTGTTTATTGATTTACACCTGATAGTGGAGGGTACACAAGCTTCATTCCCATATGCTATTTTATCTGATTCCATTATTCAATTTTGATATTTCATAGGTGTACCAACAACCACTTAAAAAGATTTTTTTGTTTGTTTGTTGTTTTGAGACAAGGTCTCTCTGTTAGCCTTGGTGGTCCGTGGACACCCAAGTGTAGACCAGGCTGGCCTTGAACTCACAGAGATCTGCCTGCCTCTGCCTCCTGTGTGCTGGGATTAAAGGTGTGTGCCACAAATTTTTTAAATTTAAATAATTTATTCAGATTACATCTCAATTGTAATCCCCCCACAAATATCTTCCCTTTTCCCTTCCTTTCCCTATTCATCTCTCCTAGACCTGTGACAGAAGAGGACCATCCTTCCAACATATGATCACAGCCTTTCAGGTCTTATCTGCTTTCCCTACCTCTGAGTGCCACCAGGCCTCCCCCACAAGGGGAAGAGACCAAATAAGGGGCTCTAGAGTCCATACAAGTCAGTGCTGGCTCTCCACCCAACTGTGGAGGATGTGCTGCCCATTAGCTCCATCTGAATAGAAGGTCTTGGTTTACTGCATACATTGTCCTTGGTTGCTGCAGTAGTTTGTGCAGGTCCCCTGGTTCCTGATCAGCCATCCTTGATAGTCTTATAGAGGACCACACCTTTAATCCCAGCACTGGAATTAGGGAGCTAGGGGCAGGCTCATCACTGTGATGTCCTGGAAAGCTTGGTCTAAATTTTAGGGAGTTCCAGGATAACCAGGATTATATAAAAAAAACCATGTTTCAAAAAAAAAAAAGACATAAGGCTGGAGAGATGGCTCAGAGGTTTAGAGCACCATCTGCTCTTCCAGAGGTCCTGAGTTCAATTCCCAGAAACCACATGGTGGCTCACAACCATCTATACTGAGATCTGGTGCCCTCTTCTGGCCTACAGGTGTACATGCAGGCAAAGCATTGTATGCATAATAAATAAATAAATCTTAAAAAAGAAAGAAAGGAAGGAAGGATGGAAGAAAGAAAGAAAGAAACTTGAATTAGCTGACCTCAGTTTCACTTAGATTCTTTGAGTATTTCAATTGAGACTCCGTGTCAGGCCCAAGAGGTCCAGAAACCTGGCACCTGCCTCAGCCTCCTGAGATGGGATTAAGAGCTCACTTACCTTCTACTGACCCACCCTAACATCCTGTAGCTTGGGCCTACTCCACTCACATCCCAGAGATTTATAAAGGACCGCTTCTCCACAGAGTTCTCAGACTTGGAGAAGTGATCACAGCTCTCTGTCCACACTCCACACTCTGGTGCGCCCATCAAGACACAGCGCATCCTAGTTCCCAACTCAGTGGAGCAAAGGAAGCTCAAGAGCCAAAAATGCAGGTGAGTTGGGGGGTCCGCTCTTGTGTTTTCTGGAGGATGGCTGTGCTATTTGTCTTCAACTCATCTCAGAATGCTTACAGCCTCAGAGTGTGTCTCTGCTGTGCTTCTCCACTCCACTTGGATGTGAGGTCATCGGGTGCTCATAGGAAGCCTCCTGAAATGTATTGGTACTGTGTTCATTGTCCCCCCAAGGGAATGTATATGGCAAAACATCATTAAATGCCTTGAATGGGAACACATCTGCAAGTTGCAAAGGCACAAGAGGCAACACTAAACTTGTTCTTGGGTTTTTTGTATTTAGTTAGTTGAGGCAGCATCTTTTTTTGATTTGGTTTGGTTTGGTTTTTGAGACATTTAACCCTGGCTGTCCTGGGCTCAGTTTGTAAACCAGGTTAGCCTCAAACTCATGAAGATCTACCTGCCCCTGCCTCCCAAGTGCAAGGATTAAAGGCATGGGCCATCAAACCCCACTTGAGGCAGCATCTTATTGATCCATGGCTAGCCCAAAACCCACTATGTAGCCAAGAAGGACTCTGAATGTGTGAGCCTCCTTACACCTCTCAGAAAAGAGCTGGGATCATTGCCACACACCAAACATCCCTGTTATGTCATATGGGCTGAAGAAATACTGTTTCAGAAAGTTTGTCTGATCGCCTAGTATGCTTGAATAATTGGAGTTTATTATTATGAGATTTGAAGTTGTATTTTTAGCCCATGGAGAACACTAAGGAGATTGGGGAAAAAGTGAGCTGGAGAGAGAGGCTGAGGTCTTCTGAAGGAAAAGGTGCTTCTGTTTCTTATCTTTCACTCCATCAAGGGCACCTACACTATTCAGTGGAGTTCTCCCCGGTTACACTTGAGGACCAAGCTTTCCCATTAGGTGACAATGAGCCAGCACCCGGATGCAAAACGCAGGCTCCTGAGTCCAACACAGCACAGAGACAGAGATTCCCATTGCATGAGAACTGTTTTAATATTTTATGTATCCATTTTGGCACAGAGAGAAGCACAGCAAGTCCGAAGACCCAGAAACACCCAAGGAGCCAATGTGCCCCAGAGGCAGAGGCAGGAAGACCAAAGGGCCTCAGGTATGCAGAGTCAAGTCTGTGCTCAAACCAAACTCTTCTTATGTATTTCTTTATTCTGTGGCTTGTGAGTATATGCAAGACCTCAAGTGCTGACAGCTGTGACAAGGGTAGACTGGCACTCTGTGGTGCCAGGTCTCTGCCATCACAGAAGACCCAAAGTTTCAGAAACTGTGAGAGCCTCCCTGGGTCAGAGGTGGTCATGAGTCTGTGTAGGCACAGCATTCCCAGGTAGCACTTGTCCTGTGAGATCTCTTTGCATCCTGAGATGTATTTTTAAAATTGAAGACACTTACTGTGTCCCGGTGCATGCTAAGAGCAGGATGACCAGGCCTGATGGCACACACCTGTAATCCCAGGTCTTGGGAGGCAGAGGCAAGGGGATCCTTGTGAGTTTGAGGCCAGCTTGGTCTACAAAGTGAGTCCAGGACAGCCAAGCCTACACAGAGAAACCCTGTCTAAAAAAAATACAAAAACAAAAACAAAAATCACCAACAAAAAAGAGCAGTGGAGATGCTGAGTCCTTGGCTGGTGGCATAATCTCTTGGTGACTACATGAGGTCACTTCTGGATGCTCAGTTTGCAGGAAGAGTCCTTAAGAAAGGATCACGTGAGCTTCTGCATGATGTCAGACAACTCATCACCTCCCTCTATCCCTAGCAGGTCTTTCCTATGACCGATGGACTGATCCTGAAATCAGTGTCTTCCTGCAGGAGTGGGAACATGTTGAGCAGGAAGTCGGCCACCCAGGCAGAAAGATCCACAAGAAGACCAGACTGATTTGCCAGCACCTCCGCCAACGAGGCCTGAGGAAGAGCTGGACAAGCTGTTTCAACCTGCTGCTCACCATGCAGAACCTGCACAAGACTCTCTGTGACAAGAGACCAGGGATCGAACCCTTGTTCTCTCCTTATGCAGAGGCCCTGTACAGGATCCTGGGCCCCAGGGACCCGAGAAGCCAAGTGCCAGGTGAGTGTCTTCTGTGTAGACTGTTGAGGTTCTCTAGAGAGTGGCATCAGCTGGCCTCTCCTTCATGAGCACAGAGCAGAGCACACAGTGGAGGGAAGCCCCTCTCCTACAGGCCTCTATTGCACATAGTGAGAAAGTCTGGCCTCTCTCTGGGTCTTTTTACTGTCACCCTAAGGGGATGGAATTTGGACTAGTACATAGTTGACTATGATAAACAGGCCAGCAGGTTACTTAGCCTGATTCAGGGAGAGGGAGGGTGCCATGCTTATGACTGTAAAAGGAATTTTTACTCTCCTGGCTCAGCTGTTGTCTGGGAGGCTTACTGCCTCCTGCTGTCCTAGGCCTGGTCTTGGAAGCCTGTAGGCTGCAAACAATCCAACCCAGGCCTAGAATGTTTTCAGCTTCTGACACTTCCTGCTTAGGCAGCTCACCCTTCCTTGTTCTTTCTGAGCTCTGGCTGGTTCAAATCAGCTGTTCTGCCTCAATCTCTTCTCTCAGATGACTCAGTAAAGGTAGCTTCTCTGCGCAGAATTGCTCTGCTTAGCCTCAAACTAACTACAAAATCTGCTCTGATATTCTGGCTCTTTCACATTTTCTGGCTCCTTCTGTCTTCACCTGAGTTCTTTCTCTGCAACCCATGTCTCTATTATTGTTCTAGTAAAACAGCTTCCTGGGCTGGAGACATGGTTAAGAGCACTGCCTGTTCTTCCTAAGTTACTGAGGTTAATGCCCAAGAACCAGGTGGTGTGTCAATACCATCTATGATGGGATCTGGTGCCCTCCTCGTGCAAGGAGGCACATATGCAGGCAGAATGCTGTATAGAAATAATAAATTAATAAGTCTTACCAAAAAAAACCTGCTTTATAAAGAAATGAAGAACAAAAGAAAAGAAAATGCTGAGTGTGTTGGCACATGCCTTCAATCCCAGCACTCAAGAGGCAGAAGCAAGGAAATCTCTGAGTTCGAGGCCAGCCTGGTCTACAAAGTGAGTCCAGGACAGCCAAGGCTTAACAGAGAAAACCTGTCTCAAAATAAAACAAACAAATAAACAACAAAAACTATAAACAAAAACCCTGCTTCATAAGTAGCTTCCCTTTCCTCTCTCTTCTCAGGAGAGTTGGGCTTATCCTCTAATGGCAAAGCTTTTATGCTTCACCACCTTTTCTTCCACTAGATTGGACATCCCTTTCAAACATGGGTGCTCCCTTCTAAACAAACTTTACCTTTGTGTGGCATTAAAGACATGCACCAGCACACCTGGGCCCAAGCTTTTCTTTATCTGATATTTGCTCTATACCAGGCTGGCCTTAAACTCAAGTCTGTTTGCCTCTGTCTCCGGGATTAAAAGAGTGTTTGTATTCCAGCCAGATCACACAGACCTAGATCATTGCATGTGATCTCTTGCCAGATCAGCCATGTTCTGAGTTAACATTCCTCTACATATGATCTCTGTTTCTTCTCCTCTCAGATCCTCCCTATGAAGGGGCTGGTAACCTTCAGTTTCTGATGCACCCTCCACCTCCCATGGCATTCCTGCCTCCCGAGTACCAGCCTTGGAGTTTAGGCATTCAAGCACCTTCTGGAGAGCCTGAATGGAACCCGCCACTGACGATGTCCACGGAGGGGTCACTGGTTCCCAGATGAGATTCCTGGGACCCCGCTATCTGATGATGGTTCCACCCCTACTTCTTGCCTGTCCCTGTAGACACCACCCTCCAGCCATGGTCAAACCTGACAACAACCCAGGTCCTCCATGAAGATGTCTATGAAGGAACTCTTCCTCCTCCTCCTCCTTTTCCTCCTCCTCCTGCTCCTCCTCCCTTATCTTGTCACTACTGTTGAGAGTCATAAATACAGGTGGGAAGTGGATGTGGTACTTACTGGTTGGGGGGTCATTCCTAGGTACCTGGCACCTGTCCTTTGCCCTCTGTCTCCTCCAGACTCCTGACACTGTCTCCTATACTACAAGCGTAGCCTCTGTGTCCACAGACAGCAGCTCAACACCGGTTCATTCTCTAGCCTGCCTGTTAGCGAACTCATGGTCAGTGTCTCAGCCTCCAAGTCAATGCAATAGAAAGTAGTCGGAGCTTGAGATGGATCTGGGGGCTGGAGTGATGTAATATCAATTAAGAGAATATCGAAGCTAACATGGATATTTAACTTTCAGATACTGAATGAATGTCAAGGGACATTGCCACCATTATTTAAAAAGATTTATTTATGTAACAGCGGTCTGCCTGCACCTAACACCAGAAGGCCAGAAGAGGCCACCAGATCTCATTATAGATGGCTATGAGCCATCATGTGGTTGCAGGGAACTGAACTCAGGACCTTTTGAAGAACAGCCAGTATTCTTAACCAATGAGCCATCTCTCCATCCCCATTGCCACCAGTTTTAACCTAAGGTAGCTGTCCAAGTGATGGTTACAGCTAAAGCCCTAAAGTGGCTTTGCCCACCTGTGAGGTCTTGGCTTAATCATTTGAATTGAGAAGTTCTATCTCTGGTCTTGCTCTCTGAGTTGGGAAAGCAATCCCTTAACACAGCTCTCTGGAGGTGCAAAGACCCTGCTCCTTAATGGAGGAGTGACTATGATCCAATGTGTACAAACACATGAAACATGATACTTTGTAAAATTATATACACCAATGGATATGAAATTTTTAAAAAATGTGATGCAGAAGGAAAAATGTGTTTGTTTGTTTCCATGTTAGTTCGTTTGTTTGTTGGGATAGGGTTTCTCTGTGTAGCCCTGGCTGTCCCAGGACAGGCTCCATAGAGCAGAGTGGCCTCCAACTCAGAGATTGGCATTCTTTGCATTGAGGGTGTTGGGATTAAAGGCATGTGCCACCACCTCACAAAATGTATTGTTTTTTTTTATGGGACTGTACAGATAGCTCTGCAGTTAAGAATCCATGCTGCTCTTAGAAGAGGACCCCAATCTGTTCCCAGCACCTACATGAGCTGGTTCACAGCTTTTAGCTCCAAGGGCACCAGCTTACATCACATTCTGCTCTTGCAATGGAGTCCGGTGTGGTTCCCAGGACCCATGGCTTCTGACCCACAAATCCCTCCCCCTCTTCTGGTCTCCAGCAACACTTGACATCCACCCCCACAGACACATACTGGTAGCTAATTAAAATGTTGAACAGATAGCTGGAGCATGGCTCAGCTGTCACATCCTCCTTACACAGGTGACACCATTGGTTCTAGCCTCAGTAGGAAAAAGAAACTGAGAAGGAAAGCACACTACCAGAAGTCAAGAATGACAGGGAAAAAGAAATCTGTGGCTCCATGAGACCCAGCTTGGAACCCCAAGAGAATTTGGACAGCTCCCATCTTGGAACACCCACAATAGTCTGCACCCCAACCCTGGCTCTTGCTCTTCACTCATGGGACATCAGGTCTCTCTGAGCAGCCAATTCCTGGATCAGTCCTGTGCTCCACAGCCCCCAAGACTGTGCTCTCAGCGAGGCAGGACTTGGCAATTTAAGCAGAAGTTTATCTCTCTCATCACTGCCCAAAACCTTTCCAGTGCTCACGTTACAAAACCGGTTTTTTGACTTGGGATATCTCCTAGGACCCTGGAGTGGGAAAAAGAAAACCAAAACAGCCCTAGGCATGGTGGTGCATGCCTTTAATCCCAGCACTGGAGGAGGCAGAGGCACCTGGATTGCTGTGAGTTTGAGGCCAGCCTGGTCTGCAAACTGAGTTACAAAACAGCCAAGGCTACACAGAGAAACCATGCCTCAGGGGAAAAAAAGACAAAAGAAAAATAAATAATTTAGGTGGCTCATAACATGGTGAACCCAGAAAAACCATTCTTAGCCAGGAAAGTCTGTTTTTCAAGATAAAATCTAAACCTAGGACTCCAGGTGTTTCTTCATACAGAGAAATCGGGAGTCATGGAAACCAGGAATCATGAAAACACAACAGCTCCCCTGAGCACCATTAAGAGTTCATCAAACCAACAAATCCAGCCATGGTGTTATGTCCCTGTAATCCCAATATTGTGAAGGTGGAAGTAGAAGACCTAGTTTGAGGCCAGACCCACCAAAACTGAATATTTCAGGCCAACCGGGGCTCCACGCTACCTTGTTTCTAAATTAAATCTGATATGCAGGCAATGTAGGGCTCACATGTAGTCCCAGCACTTGGGCAGGGCAAGGGACAGAGGCAGAGGCATCTCTGTGCATTCCAAGCAAGAACTGTGAAGGACATATGACTCTCTCTCTCTCTCTCTCTCTCTCTCTCTCTCTCTCTCTCTCTCTCTCTCTCACACACACACACACACACACACACACACACACACACACACACACAAAGAGAGAGAAGAAGGAAAAAGAAAAACCACACAGCCTGTGGACATGGTGCACCTGTTACTGAGATGGGGACCAAATCTAGGGGCACAGACACAAGGACCCCAGGAGATCTTTTACTTGGGAAAACTGATTACCATGATGATTCTCCTCAGACAAAAGCTCCTACAGCTACATAACCTGCTGTTTTCTGTGTGTCTCTGGGTCTCTGTGTGGCCTGTGCTCTGGTGTCCACAGGGGCCATAATATCTGCTGAGATTTAATCGACAAGCAACTGTGAACTACCAGGTAGAGATTGGGATCCAAATCAGGGTCTCATTCCAGAGAAGATTAAGGCTGTTTCCCATCTTTTGCCTGCAGCGAGTATGTGCACTTGGTGACACATAACTACAGTTAGAGATGATTTCAAGACACCAAACGGTTGCTGCAAACTGAACCTAAGTCTTCTAAAAGAACAACCGGAGCTTTGTCCATGGAGCCATCACTCTAGTCCCTAGGCTTTCTCCTTTTCTGTGTATGGGTGTTTTGCCTACATTAATATCTGCACCACATGCAGGCCTGGTGCCTGGGTGGCAAGGAAGCTCCAAACCAGTGAGCTGTATCTCCATATTTACTGAAATTTAGATAAAACTGCACATCAGCCTGAAATTAGAAGTGCCTGAGCAGGGCATGGTGGGACACACCTTTAATCCCAACACTGGGGAGGCAGAGACAAGTTGATCACTGTGAGTTCAAGGCCAGCCTGGTCTACAAAGAGAGTGCAGGACAGCCAAGTCTACACAGAGAGACCCTGTCTCAAAAAACAAAAACAAACAAACAAAAAAGTGCCTGCCTTTATCCCAGCCCTAGGGAGGTAAAGGCTAATGGATCTCTGTGAGTTCAAGGCCAGCAAGGTCTGCAAAATGTTAAACAAGCTCTGTGAGTTTGAAACCAGCCTGACCTACCAAGCAAGTCCAGAACAGTGAAGGCTACATGGAGAAACCCTGTCTTATAAAACAAAAAAATCAAATCAAAACAAAACAAACAAACAAAAAAGAAAAAAAACTAGAAAACCCGAACAATAACAAAACAAACAAAATCTAATTGCAATTGTGGCCTGATGATGGAGATACTATAAATTGCCACGTTCTGTGATGAGGAGCTCACAGTCTCTGAGGATCCAGAGCGCCTGTCCCATCCAGGAACATACCACAGGGAGAGACAGGATGTCCCCTGAGTAAAAGGCAGGAGCCAGGCCTGGGATGCAGATGGCTGAGTCTAGAGCCCATGGTGTCGCCTGTGTAAGGAGGATTTCACGGCTGAGCCATGCTCCAGCCCTCTCTCTGCTCAATATTTTAATTAATACCAGTATGTGTCTGTGAGTGTGGGATCTTGAGTGTTCCCAGAGACCAGAAGAGGGTGAGAGGTCCCTTAGTCAGAAGTCTTAGGTGCAGAAAGCCACACAGGACTGTTTCCAAGAGAGGATACAATCTATACTGGGGCCCTTAGAGCTAAATGTTGTGAACAGGTTCATGTGGGAGCTGGGAACAGAACTGAGGTCCTCTGTAAGATCAGCCATGGCTCTTAGCCACAGAGCCATCTCTACAGTCCTAAAAGTATTTAATGTACCCTTAAAAAGTATATTTAACAAGGTGGTGGTGGCACAACTTTTAATCTGAGCGCTTGGGAGGCAGAAGCAGGCAAATCTCTGAGTATGAGGCCAAACTGGTCTAGAGAGTGACTCCAGGGCACAGAGAAACCCTGTCTCCCAACAACCAAAAGAAAAAGAAAAAGGAAAAAAAAAGATGTGTCACCACCACTGTCTCCACTCTCTCTCAACCTCTCTCTAACATTCTCCCTCCATCTCTTCCTTCTTTCTTTCATTCTTGCTTTCTCTTTTTTGAGTTGGGTGAGAGAGCTTCCCCCTCTCTTTTTTCCCCCTGAGACAGGGTTTCTCTGTGTAATCTGTCCTGGACTCACTTGTTAGACCAGGCTGGCCTCCAACTCACATAAATCTGCCTGCATCTGTCTCCTGAGTGCTGGGATTAAAGGCATGCACCACCACGCCCAGCTCCATTCAGACTACAGAGTCTCTATGTAGTCCTGAGTGTCCTGGTACTTGCTTTGTAGACCAGTCTGGCCTCAGATCTGATACATCCACCTTTTTTTTTTTTTTTTTTTGGTGTTTCTAGACAAGGTTTTGTCTGTGTGTACTTGGCTGTCCTGCACTCCATTTGTAGACCAGGCTGGCCTTGAACTCAGAGATCTGTCTGCCTGTGCCTCCCACATGCTCACTCTGGCATTCTTATTTCTAGCCTTTTGGATATATGCTCAAAGATGGTATAGATCATGAGTTTCAGGTCAGCCAGGACTACAGAGAGTAGTCACGCAGAACTCAGTGATTGGCAGGGCATGGTGGCAAATGCCTTTAAACACGGTTCCCTGGAAGAGGGAGAAGGGATTGAGAGAGGGGAGAAAAGAGATACAAATCCTCTGCACCTGAGCCATGATCCCAATCACCAGCTGATATTCCTGCAAGGAGTTGGTTTTTGAATATCCTCTCATTAACAGCTGCTACCAGAGGTGTCACACACTAAACATCCCTGTTCAAAAAGGGGAAATAGGTCCATGTGAGTCTCCATAGAGCATGCAATAAGAGATGTCTATATGGATATGCAAGCACTAGCAGCTCATGCGGAGAAGTGGCTGAAACCCATAGATTTCCGTTTTTCTCAGGAGGGATGGCCTTACTCCTTCATCTGAGCTTGGTGGTTGTGTTTCTAACTCCCCTGCATCAGGGAGTTAGCTGGACAGGAAATGCAGTTCCAGAAGCCAGGGACTGGGATGTCTTTCCAGGTAATGACTGCTCTGGATGGAAACAGGTTAAATCATCCCATGCAAACACATGAAAATACTGATGGAAAGAAAACAAGATGAGCAGGAAGCTATGCAGAAAACTGACACACAGACCAAAAAGAATGAGTACAGAAAAAATTGCTACTTAGTTAGGAACACCTGTATAAAATGTGGGGGATTCATAACCTAGCTTATCCTACTGTAGTTTGGGGGAACAAAACATTTCTGGGAGTCCCAGCACAACAGCATACTAGGCTCTACCACTGTCTCTAGAAACTACATAGAGGTGAAACATGGTGAGATTTGACACAGAAACACTGGGCAGGCTGAGTGTAAGAGTGGAAACTCATCCTTTGGGTCTCAACATTGTTGTTCTAAGGGTGTGTGTGTGTGTGTGTACACTTAGGTGTGTATCAGCCATCGATTTAACAAGGTGTATTTGCTTGAGGGGAAAAGCAGTTTCTCAGGAGATGGCCTCTCTTTCTTTAGTTCTGGGGTTGTTTGGGATCTGCTTTCTTTCTTTTTTTAATATTTATTTATTTATTATGTATACAGTGTTCTGCCTGCATGTACACTTGCATGCCAGAAGAGGGCACCAGATCTCATTGTGGATGGTTGTGAGCCACCATGTGGTTGCTGGGAATTGAATTCAGGACCTTGGGAGAGCAGTCAGTGCTCTTAACCGCTGAGCCATCTCTCCAGCCCCTAGGACCTACTTTCAAGGCTCTGCTGTTCCTCAAAGTCACAGTGACTTCAGGCTCAGGACAAGGACTGGCGATTTGCAAGTGCCATTTGGAGGACTGTGTAGTGAGACCCTGTTTCAGGAAGCCTAACGCTTGTCAGGTGATGGTGGTGGAAGCCTTTAATGCCAGCACTCAAGAGGAAGAGTCAGGGAGACCTCTGTGAGTTTGAGGCCAGCCTGGTCTACAGAGCCTATTCTAGGACATCCAGAATTACACAGAGAGACCCTCTGCTTAAAAAAAAAGCCCAATCAAACAAACAAAACATGTTGTTTTGGGTGACATGTGTAGAGCCTACAGCTCTGTAAGAAGACCCTGATTTGGATCCCAGCATCCACATGGTGGCTCACGGTTGCTTGTAAATTCAATCCCAGGGTATCCTATGCCCTCCATGGGCACCAGAAAACAGGACATGACAGAGACTCAGATACATATAGAAAATAGCAGCTGGTGGGAGCTGTTGTAGCTTTAGCCTGAGGTGAGTTATCATGGGCCTCAGTTTTCCCAAGTAAAAAGTTGTCTTGGAGCCCCTGTGGCTGTGCTCACTAGATTGCCTCCCCACCTCAGTAACAGCTGCCCTGTGTCCACAGGCTGTGGGGGAAGCATTCTGAATTCCACCATCATTTCTGTCTTTGGGATATTAGTTGCTATGGCCAAAATTTGTACCAAAGGGTCCTCACATGGCTGTGTTCAAGGCTGCAGAGGCAGTCCCCTGCATCTTCCTGCTGCCTGTGGCTGAGTTCATGAGAGACAGGACTGTGTGAAACCAGATTTCATTTCTGGAAACATAAATTATCTGGGCACCTGTCCATCTACTTGATAAGCGGATAAATACATATGTGTCTCTGTGTGTGTACATATGTATGTATGTATGTATGTATGTTTGTTTGTTTGTGGTTTTTTTAATAGAGTCTCATATACCACTGTCTGTCCTGGAAATCTATACGTAGACCAATCCTACTTGGAATACACAGAGATTCCTCTGCATCTGCTTCTCAAGTGCTGGGATTAGAAGTGAGTTCGAGGCCAGCCTGGTCTACAAAGTGAGTCCAGGACAGTCAGCGCTACACAGAGAAACCCTGTCTCAAAAAAACAAAAACAAACAAAACAAGAAATGAGCCCTGCAGTGCCTGGCTGTCAGGGTTAATTTAGAAACAGGGTAGCATGTAACAGGCTGGCTTCAAGCATTCAGTGTTGGTGAAGCTGGCCTGAAACTAGTTCTTCTACCTCCACCTGCACGATATAGGGATTACAGGCTGACACCACTATGCCTCATTTTGTAAGTTTGTTTTAACTCTTGTCGGAGCTCAGGTGAGTTGTATTTTAGTGGCTCCCACTTTCACTGTATGAAGTAACACCTGAAGTCCTAGGTATTGGCTTCATCTTGAAAAACAGATTTTTTTTTTTTTGGCTTAGAGTGGTTTTTCTGGCTTCACCATGTCATGAGCCTCTTAAATTCATTTTTTCTTTTTTTTCCCCCTGAGGCATGGTCTCAGTTTGTAGCCTTGGCTGTCCTGGAATTCAATTTGTAGACCAGGCTGGCCCTCAACTCACAATGACCCAGGTGCCTCTGCCTCCTTGAGTGCTGGGGTTAAACACCTGCACCACCACGCCTCCTGCTTTCTGGTTAGGAGTTTTCTTCCCACCTCAGGGCCCTAGGTAAAGAAACAGATTTTTTTTTGTACAGTGTGCACTGAAAGGATTATTCCTCCTAGATTAGGGAGATTTTAGGCAGGGGCCTAATGATTGAGATATAATTTTGCTTAAATTGCAAGTCTTGGGGTTCCGAAGCACAAGACTGATCCAGTAATAAACCACAGAGAGGCATGATGTCAGGTGAGTACAGGGCAGGAGCCAGGCTTGGGTGCAACAACTGCGACTGGTCCAAGATGAGAAAGGTCCAAATTCTCTTGGGGTTCCACAGTGAGATCCCATGTGGCCACAGATTTCTTTCTCCCCATTCTCCAAAACTTGTGGTACTGTGTTGTCATTTTCTGTTCCTTTTGCCTACTGTGTAAGGATCGCATTGCTGAGCAAATGCTGCAGCCGTCTTTCCATCATTTTAACTAAATTCCGGTATATGTCTGTTTTGCTAAATTTCATATATTCCTGGAGACCAGATGAGGGTGAGGGATCCTTGAGTCAGAAGTCTTGGGTGCTGGGACCCACACTGAACTTCTTTGCAAGAACAGGATGAGAGCTATACTGGTGCTCTTAGAGCTAAGGTTGTGAACTGGTGCATGTGGGTGCTGGGAGAAGAATTGGGGTCCACTGTAAGAGCAGCAAGGGCTCTTAAAGCACTCCCAAGGCAAGGGATGCAAATGCCTGAGTTGAAAGCCTGCCTACTCTACAGAGCTAGGTCCAGGACAGGCAAGGCTACACAAAGAAACTCTATCCAAACAAGCAAACACACCTTCCCTCTCCTGCATCACAATAAAAAAAATTTTAATAGCTATTGGAATATATTAATTGTATAAAATAATGTGTTTGATGTTTTTTATACACATTGGATCATTTTTTCTCCTTAACTAAAATATCTAAGACACCTTCCACCTCTATCTATTGGTGGTTTTTCTTTTTCTTTCTTTCTTTCTTTCTCTTTTTTTGATGTGGGGAAGACAGCCTCTATGTAGCCCTGAGTGTCCTGGTACTTGCTCTGCAGACCAGGCTGGCCTCAAACTCTGATAGATTCACTGCCTCTGCTTACTGAGTTCTGGGATTAACAGTATGGGCCACAATGCCCTGAAATGTTATTATTGTTGTTAGTTTACCTCTCTCAGAGGAGAGGAATCTGAGGTTAGTGAGTCTGGCTCACTGATGGACATCTAGGCTGATTCCACCTCTTGGCTGCTGTGAATAAGGCCACAGTCAACATGGGTGCTCAGGTAACTGTCTGGCCTTCTGATTTCAATGCTTCTAGATATATGCTGAGGGGTGGTAATTGTAATTTTACATTCTGAGGAATATCCAGACTGGTGTCTGTAGTCGTCGCACAATTTTCCATGTTCACTGATGCTGTATGAGTAACTTTCCCGCCGACCCTCACCAGCGTGTTTTCTTCCTCCCTACCTTGTATCCCTGCCTCCCTTCTTTCCTACCTTCACCCTCCCTCCCTCCCTCCCTTCCTTCTTTCTTTTTTTAGATTATCAGCTGGGTGTGGTGGCACATATATTTAATTACAGTGCCTGGAAGGCAGAGCTAGGAGAATTTGTACGAGTTCCATGTCGGCCAGAACTACAGTGAGTAGTTACACAGAACTCACCATATCTGTCTGCCTCTGGCTCCAGAAGGAGGGGATTAAAGGTGTCTACCACCACCACAAGCTGGGCAAGTTGGGTTTTCAAGGAGAGAGAATTAGAATGGGCCTTGTATCTCTAGTAATTGAGCAAAAAATAAAACCCTCACAGGTGTGCCCCATTGCTTGGGTTTTAGTTGATTCTATATGTAATCAAGTGGGCAATGAACAGTATCATTACATTTTTGCATAGGAGTGTTTGCCTGCATCTCTGTCTGTGCACCACATATGTGATGTGTCCAAGGAGGTCAGAAAGGGCATCAGATCCAATGCGCACAGAGTCATGGATGGTTCTGAGGCACTTGTAGGTGCTGGGAAGCAAACTGGGCTCCTCTGCAAGAGCAGCAAGTAGCTCACTTGGTAGGGTGTTTGCTTCTCTTGGGGGCCCCCGAATTTGATTATTTTCAACTATGTTAACATGAATGTCTGTGCAAAATGTGTGTGAGAGTACAGTGCATTTGGAGGCTGAAAAAGGCAGGCAGTAGGGGTCACGCACTATCAGGGCTGTGAACTGAACTCTGGGCCTCTACAAGGTTGGTAGGTATTGTTAAACACTGTTAAGCCATGTGTCCATCCCTTTCTTGTCTTTATTTGTATTTTCCTAATGGCTGGAGATGTTCAATACTTTTTTGATTACTGGTCACATACTTAATTTGATATGCCTGCTTCAGCCACCCTAATTCGGTGGTTACTGGCATGTGTCCACCATGCTCTGTCCACATTGGGATACTTAACTATAGAAGGGTCAGGATAGCTTGTGAGTAAATGTGCTGCCAATAAAGCTGATGACCTGACTTCAATCACTAGGACCCACATAGCAGAAGGGGAGACTCTATTCCTTGATCTTGTGTTCTGATCTCTACATGTGTGCTGTGGTTCATGAATAGACATGGAAAATAAACATATGAGCGTACCTTAGGAATTAAAGAAAAATACGTCATGGCATGGTGTTACAGACCTTTCTGCCCAACACAGGACCTCTGAGTTCGAGGCTAGCCTTGTAGAGGAATTTTGTTGTTGTTTTTCTGACATGGTTTCTCTGTGTAGCCTTGACTGTCCTGGATTCTTTTTGTAGACCAGGTTGGTGTTGGACTCACAAGGTCTACCTGCCTCTGCCTCCCTGAGTACTGGGATTACAGGCATGTGCCACCTGCAGGCCCTTAGAGAGGAATATAGGCCCAGCAAAAAGAGTGCTCTAGAAGAGGATCATGACAAAAGACCTAGATCAGTGTCAATCTCCTGGAACACAGATATGTGTTTAATACACATCTTTGATCCATCTGTCTTGAATTCAGTACACACCTTTGATTCCAAACACTGAGGTCGATTGAGGGACAGTGAAAGTGACAGATCAGAGAAAGATTTGACACAACGAGTCAAAGATAGACTATGAGCAATTCTCACAAGAACACAGAGCAACATGTGAGAGAATAAGGGAGTCTGGAAGAGTTCCGGAAGGTATTACAGTAGAGCTCCTGTGTACAGTAGAGTTTGGTGTAGTTGAGTGCGGCGGACATCAGAGGCAGTTTTTCCAAGCAGAGCAGTATAGTGATAAGCAGAGAGAAGCCAGATTGAATCCCTGAGCTAGCAGAGGCCTTTTGAGCCAGAACAGCTGAATGGAATCAGCCAGCCAGTGTTCAGAGAGAAGCAGAAAGTGTGAGCTTATTCAGCAGTAAGTCTCAGAGGCTGAAAACATTGTAGGTTTAGCTTAGCAAATGGAGGGTGAAAGCTGCAGCCTTCAAGGTCAGGGTATGCAGAAGATGACATTGTTTGGAGGCTAGAAGCCTCCCGCCTAGGCTTGGGATAGTCAGATAAAAACTCTCTTGGCTCAGCCCAGGGCATGTGCTCATAAAGCTTGGGTATAGCTCTCATCTCATGCCCACATCTCAGGAGATAAAAACAACCTTTCCAAGCCTGCTCTACAGAGAGAGAGAGAGTTCTGGAACAGGCAAGGCTACACAGAGAAACCCTGTGAAGTCATGAAAAAGAAAACAACATCATCACAAATTTTAAATGTTAAGGTGGTGGCTATGCTTTAGATTTGGGTAGTAAACAATTTAGGAATGAAAGTGCTCTTGCCTCTTCCCTCAACAGGACAGCCACAACATAATCAGACATTCTCTGTCATAGTAAGTGATGAACAAACCCAGGCATCGCAACGTGCCTTCCTCAGAACCATGTTTCCAGAACAGCAGGAAATCCAGGAATTGGCTTCAAGACTCCAGCTTGATGTCACCATGGTGGAGGTTTGTGTATGGAGTGTCTCTCAGGGTCATGACCTAGTCCAAGGTTTCTTGTGGGCTTTGTTTTGTTCTGGTCATTTAATTTGTAAAAATGATTCATGTGCATGTGTGCACATCTCCTTCTCTGTATGTGCAACAAACATACCTGGTGCCTGAGAATGCTACAGGAGGCTGTTGTTTCCCCTGGAGGCAGAGTTGCAGGCGGTGGATTCTAAGAATGAATCTGGGTTTTCTGTGAGAACAGCAAGTGTGCTTAACCACCAAGCCATCTCTTGAGTTCCACCCCCTTTTGCTTTCATGAGAGAACACCTGACATGTCTAAGGCTACTCTTTTCTTTTTTTGAGACAGAGTTTCTCTGTGTAGATTTGGTTGTCTTGTGATTCATTCTGTAGACAGGGATGGCCTCATATTTATAGTGTTACTTCTTCCTCTAGGGTCTCGGTGCTTGGATTAATGGTGAGCGCTGTTGTTCCTTGCACTGTGTTTTCTTTAAACACTTCCGGTTTACTGACAGAGGTATTGTTCAGGAATGGATTCTACAAAGGAATGGGTGGTTTATTTTCATAACCACTCACTTTTTGAGATAAATTAAGGCTCCCTAGAGGATTATAAATACAAGATCTCCATTGTAAATGTTGGCCTGGCTCTAAGCTCACAGGGCTAAATGGCACTTTTTCTTCCTTCTTTCCTGTCTTTTTTCTTCCTTTTTATGTTTTTTTTTTTTACTTCTCTCTTTTTAAAAAAATGTTATTAATTTATTCATATTACATCTCAATGGTTATCCCCTCCCTTATATCCTCCCATTCCTCCCTCCCTCCCATTTCCCCTTACTCCCCTCCCCTATGACTGCGACTGAGGGAGACTTCCTCCCCCTGTATATGCTCATAGGGTATCAAGTCTCTTCTTCGTAGCCTGCTATCCTTCCTCTGAGTACCACCAGGTCTCCCCATTCAGGGGACTTGGTCAAATGTGAGACACCAGAGTACGTGTGAAAGTCAGACTCCACTCTCCACTCAACTGTGGAGAATGTTCTGTCCATTGCCTAGATCTGGGTAGGGGTTTAAAGTTTACTGCCTGTATTGTCCTTGGCTGGTGCCATAGTTTGCTAGGGACCCCTTGGCCCAAATCTGCCTATCATAATGTTCTTCGTGTAGGTTTCTAGGATGCTCTGGATCCTTAAACTTTTCCATTCTCCCATCCTTCTCTCATCTAGAGTCCCAGTAGGATGTCCTCCCCTCTGTTTCAGTTTCCTGGTTAGTGAAGACTTTCATGGGACATGCCCCTTGTGCTAGAATGCAGATATAAGTGAGTATATACCATTTGACTCTTTCTGCTTCTGGGCTAACTCACTCATTATGATCATTTCTAGTTCAATCCATTTGCCCACAAATTTCGGGAATTCCTTGTTTTTAATAGCTGAGTAGTATTCCGTAGTGAAATGTAGCACAGTTTCTTTATCCATTCTTCTACTGAGGAACACTTAGGCTATTTTCATGTTCTGGCTATTATGAATAAGGCTGCTATGAACATGGTTGAGCAATTTTTCTAGTTGTGTGCTGGAGCATCTTCTGGGTATATTCCAAGGAGTGGAATAGCTGGGTCTTGCGGAAGCCCTATTCCCAGGCTTCCCAGATAGATTTCCAAAGTGGCTGTACTAGTTTGCATTCCCACCAGCAATGAAGGAGTGTTACTCTCTCTCCACATCCTTGCCAGCATGTGGTGTTGCTTGAATTTTTGATCTTAGTCATTCTGATGGGTGTAAGATGGAATCTCACAGTTGTTTTGATTTGCATTTCCCTGATAACTAAGGAGGTTGAACATTTCTTTAAGTGTTTCTCAGCCATTTGATAGTCCTCTGTTGAGAATTCTGTTTAGTTCTGAGCCCCATTTCTCAATTGGGTTATTCGGTTTGGTGGTGTTTAATTTCTTGAGTTCTTTATATATTTTGGATATTAGACCTATGTCAGATGTAGGGTTGGTGAAGATCTTATTCCAGTCTGTAGGGTGTCGCTTTGTTCTCTTGACAGTGTCTCCTGCCTTACAGAAGCTTCTCAGCTTCATGAGGTCCCATTTATTAATTGTTGACCTCAAGGCCTGGGCCGTTGGTGTTCTGTTCAGGAAGTTGTATCCTGTGCCAATGTGTTCCAGGCTCTTCCCCACTTTTTCTTCTATCTGACTTAGTGTCTCTGGTTTTATGTTGAGGTCTCTAATCCACTTGGATTTGAGTTTTGTGCAAGGTGACAAATATGGGTCCAGTTGCGTTTTTTTACACATAGACATCCAGTTAGACCAGCACCATTTGTTGAAGTTGCTGTCCTTTTTCCATTGAATGGATTTGGCTTCTTTGTCAAAAATCAAGTGACCATGTGTGTGCAGATTCATATCTGGGTCTTCGATTCGATTCCACTAATCAACCAGCCTGTTGCTATGCCAGTACGATGCTGTTGTAATTGCTGTTGCTTTATAGTACAGCTTGAGACCAGGTATGGAGATTCCTCCGGAGGATCTTTTATTGTACAAGATTGTTTTAGCTATTCTGGGTTTTTTGTTTTTCCATATGAAGTTCAGAATAGAACGTTCAGTTTCTTTAAAAAATTGTGTAGGTATTTTGATAGGGATTGCATTGAATCTGTAAATTGCTTTTGGTAAGATGGCCATTTTTACTATGTTAATTCTCCCGATCCATGAGCAAGGAAGATCATGCCATCTTCTCATGTCTTCTTCAATCTCTTTCTTTAGAGTTTTGAAATTTTTTTCAAACAAGTCCTTCACTTGCTTGGTTAGAGTAACTCCTAAATATTTTATAATGCTTGTGGCAAACATGAAGGGTGTGGTTTTCCTAATTTCTTCCTCTGCAAGCTTGTCATTCGTGTATAGGAAGGCTACAGACTTTTTGGGGTTAATTTTGTATCCAGCCAATTTGCTGAAGGTGTTTATCAGCTGTAGGAGTTCCCTGGTGGAATTTTGAGGGTCACTTATGTAGACTATCATATCATCTGCAAATAGGGATAATTTGACTTCCTCCTTTCCCATTTGGATACCCGTGAGCTCCTTTTGTTGTCTTATTGCCCTGGCTAGAACTTCAAGTACTATATTGAAGAGGTATGGAGAGAGTGGGCAGCCTTGCCTTGTTCCTGATTTTAGAGGAATTTCCTTGAGTATCTCATCATTTAATTTGATTTTGGCTATTGGCTTGCTGTATATAACCTTTATTATGTTGAGGAAAGTGCCTTGTATCTGCAATCTCTCCAAAACTTTAAGCATGAATGGGTGTTGCATTTTATCAAATGCTTTCTCTGCATCTAAAGAGAGGATCATGTGGTTTTTTTTATTTTCAGTTTGTTTATATGGTGGATTACATTGATGGATTTCCATATATTAAACCATCCCTGCATGCCTGGAATGAAGCCTACCTGGTCATAGTGAATGATATCTCTGATGTGTTCTTATATTCATTTTGCAAGTATTTTATTCAGTATTTTTGCATCAATGTTCATAAGAGAAATTGATCTGAAATTCTCTTTCTTTGTTGGGTCTTTGTGAGGTTTAGGTATCAATGTGACTATGGCATCATAAAATGAATTTGGTAATGTTCCATCCATTTCTATCTTTTGGGGTAGCTGGAAGAGTATCGGTATTAGCTCATCCTTGAAGGTCTGGTAGAATTCTGCACTGAAACCATCTGGCCCTGGGCTTTTTTTGGTTTGGAGACTATTGATGATTGCTTCTATTTCTGTAGGGGAAATGGGACTATTTAGCTTGCTTATCTGTTCTTCACTCAATTTTGGCAAGTAAAATTGATCAAGAAAATTGTCCATTTCCCTTAGATTTTCAATTTTTGTGGCATATATGTCTTCAAAGTAGGATCTTATGATTCTTTATATTTCTTCAGTGTCTGTTGTTATGTGTCCCTTTTCATTTCTGATTTTGTTGATTTCAATACTGTCTCTCTGCCTTTTAGTTAGTTTGGCAAATGGTCTGTCTATCTTGTTGATTTTCTCAAAGAACCAGCTCTTGATTTTGTTGATTCTTTGGACTGTTTTCTTAGTTTCTAATTTGTTAATTTCAGCCCTGAGTTTGATTATTTCCAGGCGTCTACTCCTTTTGGGTGTTTCAGCTTCTTTTTATTTCTAGGGCTTCCAGTTGTGTCGTTAAAATGCTTATGTGCAGTGTTTCCAATTTCTTTTTAAAGGCACTTAGTGCTATGAATTTTCCTCTTAGCACTGCTTTCAATGTATTCCACAAATTTGGGTATGTTGTTCCTTCATTTTCAAGGAATTTCAGGAACTCCTTGATTTCTTTATTTCTTCCCTGACCTAGGTGTAATTTAGCAGAGAGTTGTTTAGTTTCCACATAGTTGTAGGCTTTATGTTATTTCTGTTGTTGTTGAATTGCAGCCTAAGAGCATGGTGATCTGATAGGATACAAGGTATTATTTCAATCCTCTTGTATCTGTTGAGGCTTGCTTTGTGACCTACAATGTGATCAATTTTACAGAAAGTTCCATGGGGTGCAGAGAGGAAGGTATATTCCTTCTTGTTTGGGTGAAAGGTTCTATAGATATCTGTTAGATCCATTTGATTCATGGCATTGGTTAATGATGTTATTTCTCGGCTTAGTTTCTGCATCAATGACCTATCCTTCAGTGAGAGTGAGGTGTTAAAGTCTCCCACTGTTATTGTGTAGCGATCGATGTGTGGTTTAGGCTTCACTAGCAGATGTTTTACGATTGTGAGTGCCCTTGTATTGGGAGCATAGATGTTCAGAATTGTGATGTCGCCTTGGTTTACTTTACCTTTGATGAGTATGAAGTGTCCTTCCTCATCCCTTTTGATTAATTTTGGTTGAAAGTCTATTTTGTTCGATACTAAAATGGTTACGCCTGCTTGCTTCTTGTGACCGTTTGCTTGGAATATTTTTTTCCAACCTTTTACCCTGAGGTAATGCCTATCATTATGGGTGAGATGTGTTTCTTGGATGCAGAAGAATGTTGGATCTTGTTTATGCATCCATTCAGTTAGCCTGTGTGTTTTTATTGGAGAATTGAGACCATTGATGTTGAGAGATATTAATGACCAGTGACTGTTAAGAGTCTTAATTTTGATGTTGGTTCCAGTCGAGCATTTGTGTAGTTGTGTTTTTGCCATGGTATAATTATCTATTTCCTGTGTAGTTTTGGTCGTAGCTTGTCCGTTTGGGATGGAGTTTTCCTTCTACTACCCTCTGTAAAGCTGGATTTGTGGATAGGTACTGTTTGAATTTGTTTTTGTCATGGAATATTTTGTTTTCTCCATCAATGGTTATTGATAGTTTTGCTGGGTAAAGTAGTCTGACCTGGCACCTGTGGTCTCTTAAGGTTTGCAAAATCTCTGTCCAGGCCCTTCTGGCTTTTATGGTCTCTACTGAGAAGTCGGGTGTAATTCTGATAGGTTTGCCATTAAATGTTATTTGGCCCTTTTCCCTTGCAGCTTTTAATATTTTTTCTTTGTTCTGCATGTTTTGTGTTTTGATTATTATGTGATGGAAAGTTTTTTTTTTTCTGGTCTATTGTATTTGGTGTTCTGTAGGTCTTTTGTATGTTTATAGGAATCTCTTTCTTTAGATTGGGGAAATTTTCTTCTATGATTTTGTTGAGAATACTTTCTGGGCTTTGGAGTCTGATATCTTCTCTTTCTTCAATGCCTATTATCCTCAGATTTCTTCTTTTCATGTTGTCCTTGATTTCTTGGATGTTTTGTATCAGGATTTTTCATGATTTAGCATTTTCTTTAATGGTTGCTTCAAGATCTGTGATTGTATCTTCTAGACCTGAGATTCATCCTTTCATCTCTTGGATTCTGTTAGAAAAGCTCACCTCTGTGTTGCTCGCCTTCTTCTCTGAGGTCTCATGTTCTCGTTTTTCTTCTGTCTGTTTATCATTGAATCCATTTTCATATTCAGATCTTTAACTGACTTTTTGATTCCTTTCATCTGATTGTTTGTATATTCCTGAAAATTTTCCAGATCCACTCTATGTGCTTCTTTTATGTCTCTCACCTGTTTGTCTGCGTCTTCCTGCATTTGATTACGAATTTTATTTGTTTCCTTCATTACCATCCTCATTACTAAGGATTTGAGGCCATTTTCTTGTATTTCCGTTGTATTTGAGTTCTCTGGGTTGTTTTCTGTGGGATAACTGGAAACTGGAGATGCCATGTTGTTTTTTTTGTTTTTTTGTTTTTGTTTTTGTTTTTTGCGTATGCTTTTTCCGCTGTCCTTTAGACATCTTGTCGTCTTTGTTTTTGTTGGGTCACTTCCAGCATTGGATGGAGGGAGTCTGATGATAGATTCACTTGTTTTCTCAAGATTTCCCTAGGCTGGGAGCTCTAATGCTTCACTGGTGTGGATGTTAGGAGGTTAGCCCTGTTGTTTTGGACTCTCCCAGCCAGTGATCTTCAGCCCCCCTGTGCTGTGGATCCTGATATTGTTCTGGGTCTCTGAATGAGCGTTGTGTCAGGCCAAGGTATCCACAGCCTTCTGAGTCTCCTGCCAAGTTCAGCCAGGAACACTAGGCCCGAACCACGGGCCGAACTCAGCTAGATTCTCAGGGCCTGAACCATCTGCTGAGCTCAGCTAGGGATTCTGGGCCCAAAAATGCACACAGGGTCCAGCCAGAATTTTTGGGCTGGGACTACGCACCAAGCTCAGCTAGGGCCTTTTGGCCCAAAGTGCGTGCCATGGTCAGTTATTGACTCAGGGCCCGAACTGTCCACCAATCTCAGCCAGGAATTCTGGATTCAAACTGCACACTGTGTCTAACCAGAGTCTTAGAGCTGGTGGAACTGAGTGCTCTGCCCAGCCTGTGTAACAGCAGGAGAACTGCGGCTGCACTGAGCCAGCACGGGTGGTGGAACCGAGCGCTCAGTCCAGCCTGCGTCACAGCAGGAGAACTCCGGCTGCGCTGAGTCAGCGCTGGTGTTGGAACTGAGTGCTCCGCCCAGGCTGCGTCACAGCAAGAGAACTGCGGCTCTGCTGAGTTATTGACGGTGGTAGAACTGAGTGCTCCACCCAGACTGCATAACTGCAGGGGAGCTGCCCCTGAGCTGAGGTGGTGCCTAGGGTGGAACTGAGTGCTCCACCAAGCCTGCGCCACAGCCGGAGAACAGCGGCTCCGCTGAGTTAGTGCCAATGGTGGAACCAAGTGCTCCGCCCAGACTGTGTCACCGCAGGGGAGCTGCCGCTGAGCTGAAGTGGTGCCTACAGTGGAACTGAGCACTCCACTAAGCCTGCGCCACAGCAGGGGAGCTGTGGCTGTGCTGACTTAGTGCCTCGGGCAGAATTGCTTGCTGAGCTGGGCCAGAACCTGGGACTCTGGGGCCGAACTGTCCGCTGAGTCCAGTCTGGGTCCGAAGGCACCACACGACCCAAATCCTGCCCAGAGTCCCCTCTTCCACAGCAACTCCCACCAACCACCACACCAATCGCCTTCACCGGAAGGCTATGAGCTGCAAACCTCAGCCACCACCGCCACTGGTGCCGCTGGTGCTGCTGGTGCTGCCGGTGCTGCCGCCTCTGCCGCTGCCGCTCTGATCAGAGAAAATCCACGCTTCTCCCATGTGCAGGGGCACACAGGTCCTCCGCACCCTGGTCCCTCCGAACTGTGGAGCACTCCGCTGCCGTGGTGTTGGGTTCTCGGTGTTCCTGGGTCAGAAATCTGTGCAATTCCCTGAACTATTCACTGGAGCCTTCAAACATGGTCCACACTGCTCGCTGCCATCTTGGATCCTCCTCTTCCTTTATTTCTTCCATGACCCACGTGTCATTAAGTATAAGTTGTTTAGTTTCCACGTAGGAGTACACTTTTTGTTATTTCTGTTGTTGTTGAAGTCCAGCCTTAGACCATGGTGATCTGATAAGATACAAGGTATTATTTCTATCTTCTTGTATCTGTTGCAGCTTGCTTCGTGACCTACTATGTGATCAATTTTAGAGAACGTTCGATGAGGTGCTGAGAAAAAGGTATTATCCTTTGCGTTTGGGTGAAAAGTTCTGTAGATACATGTTAGATCCATTTGATTCATGACATTGGTTAATCAAGTTATTTCCCAGCTTAGTTTTTAATTCAAAGATCTATCCTTGAGTGAAAGTGGGGTGTTGAAGTCTCCTACTATTAATGTGTGAATATTGATGAGTGGCTCAAGCTTTGTTAATAGCTCTTACAAATGTGGGAGCCATTGTATTAGGAGCATAGATGTTCGAAATTGTGATGTCTTCTTGGTTGACTTTACCTTTGATGAGTACGAAGTGTCTTTCCTCATCCCTTTAGATTAATTTTGGTTGAAAGTCTATTTTATTAGATATTGGAATAGCTACCCCAGCTTGCTTCTTGTGACTATATGCTTGAAATGTTTTCCCCCAACCTTTTACTCTGAGGCAATGCCTGTCCTTGTGGTTGAGATGTGTTTCTTGAATGCAGAAGAATGTTGGGTCATGTTTATGCATCCACTCAGTTAGTCTGCGTCTTTTTATTGGAGAATTGAGACCATTGACACTGAGAGATATTAATGACCAGTGACTGCTAAGTCCCTTCATTTTTGCTATTTGGTACAGTCAAGATTTTGTGGGGTTGTGATTTTGCGATGGTGTAGTTATCTATTTCCTATGTAGTTTTGGTTGTAGTTTGACCCTTTGGGGTGGTGTTTTCCTTCTAGTAACTTCTGCAAAGCTGGATTTGTGGCTAGGTACTGTTTGAATTTATTTTTGTCATGGAATATCTTGTTTTTTCCATCAATGGTTATTGGTAGTTTCGCTGGATATAGTAGTCTTGCCCGGCATCTGTGTTCTCTTAGGGTTTGCAAGACCTCTGTCCAGGCCCTTCTGGCTCTCATGGTTTCTCATGAGAAGTCAGATAGGTTTGCCATCATATATTATTTGGCCTTCTTCTCTTGCTGCTTTTAATATTTTTTCCTTGTTCTGTATGTTTTGTGTTTTTATTATTATGTGGCGGGAAGATTTTCTTTTCTGGTCTATTCTATTTGGTGTTCTGTAGGCCTCTTGTATGCTCATATGCATCTCCTTCTTCTAATCGGGGAAATTTTCTTCTATGATTCTGTTGAAGATATTTTCTGGGCTGTGGAGTCGGTTGTCCTCTCTTCAATACCTATTAGTCTCAAGTTTCATCTTTTCATGGTGTCTTTGATTTCTTGGATGTTCTGTGTCAGGAACTTTTCAGATTTAGCATTTTCTTTGGTGGTTGTTTCAAGTTCTATGAGTGTATCTTCAAGTCCTGATATTCATTCCTCCATTTCCTGCATTCTGTTAGATAAGGTCACCTTTGAGATGCTTGCTTTCTTTTCTGATGCCTCTCGATCACATTTTTCTTCTGTGTGTTCCTTTATCATAGCTTCCATTTTTATCTTCAGGTCTTGAACTGTTTTGATGATTTCCTTCATCTGGTTATTTGTATTGCTCTGAAATTCTTCAAGTGCCTCTTTATATGACTCTTTTAAATCTTCAGCCCTCTTGTTTGCCTCCTCCTGCAGTTGTTTACAGATTTTGTTTCCTCCATTGTCATCTTCCTTACTAAGGACTTGAGGTCATTTTCTTGTATATCAATTGTTGTTGGGTTCTCCAGGTTGTTTTTATTGGGATTGCTGGGATCTGGAGATGCCAAACTGTTTTGGTTTTTGTTAGCGTTCTTTCACTGTCCTCTTGTCATTTTGGTGACTCTGATGTTGGGAGGTAGTTTGTAGTGACCTTCCCTGATTGAGAGTGGATAGTTGATGACTGATTATAGGTCAAGTGCTCTTGCCTGTGGGGATCAGGGAATATTTCCATGGAACAGGCAGGTGATCCGGTTTCCACTCCTGGAGATTTTTCTCTACAACGTAGTCTCCAGGCTGAGTCAGGCAAAGTAGGTTTCTGTTTGGACCCTTTCATCTTACTGCTGTAATTCAGATCAGCAGTTTTGGGATCTAGATTAAGGTAAGCACACAAGCTCTCTTGTTGTATTGGTTGGTCCCAGCTGCCTGTCCTTCCTGTCACTTTGTAGCCAAGACCCCAGGTGGATCAGATCTTCTGGGCTGTAGCTGTCTTTTAGCTCTGCCTCTATACTCTGTAGAAGTGTCCAGCCTTCCCCAGGAATTTGGGAGTTCTTGCCGAGTCTGCAGGAGCTGACCCAGCTAGGTTCTGTTTTTTGGAGAGTGCAGGATCAGTGCCTGGCAGGCCTGAGACAATATGGTTTCAGGTCACTGGCAGTATCCAAGGAGGCAGAAATTTCCACACCCCTGCAAGCTGGGATGTTCAGAGATCTCTCTAGGTCAGCTATTCGCCACTGCAAGCATGACCCACATCTCCCGATATTGTGGGAGGACCTGCCGTGTCTGCAAGAGTTGACCCAGCTAGGTTCTGCCTTTTGGGGAGTGCCAGCTCAGTGCCCGGTGGCTGAGTGGCTGGAGACAATACAGATTCAGACCGCTGGTATCTTTCTGCCAGTGAAATCCAGGATGCTCCCAGATCACTTTAGGTCAGCAATTAGACACTGTAAGCAAGACCCATGTCTCCCAACATCGTGGGAGGTCCCGCTGGGCCTGTGGGAGCACTCCAAGTTGGTTTCTAACTGCCCCTGTTTGCAGGGTCAGTCCATTGTGTCTGGCTTTAGATTGGGCCCAGGACAGTCTGCGAGCTGAACGCCCACTCTAGCTGTTTTTGGTGAGTCCCGCCACCTATGTCTCCACTCGGCCTAGGCGGGTGACCTCCGCAGTTTGGCATGGTGTGGATGGAGGGATCCAAGGGCAATTTCACCCTATTCCCTGAGACTCCTCAGGCTGGGGGCTCCAGAACCCCCCCTCAAACAGCAAGTTTGGATTTTATATGCCGGCTGCAGCTTGCATGTGGATTCCATTCCAGAGTTTGGGGAGTGAGTTTAGCACCACCGGGCTGTTGCTTTTCCCGTGTTAGACCCACCAGTGGTCTGCAGAGTTTGGGGCCCCACTCACCTACAGTTCTCAAGATCCAGCAGTCTGTGTGTCCCTGGTCTCCTCGGAGTAGATCAGATACGGTGCATACTGGTTGACACCATCTTGGAATCCCACCTAGCATTTTGACTTGTCTCCTTTTCCAGCCCTTTTATCCTCTCAACATATGAAATATTTTTAATCCTTTACTTTGTAACTAACTGTAGATAATCCATAAAAATTGGGAAAGTGGAACCTGGCAACTTCTTCACCAAGGGGTACAAAAAGAAAGAGAGGAATCAGGGGAGGAGACAGGGCAAAACAGGAGAGCGTGTCCTGTGGGAAAGGCAGGCGTATTGCAATAGTTGAGCCTTCTGTGGGGGAAGCCATATTTAATATGCGAACTCTGGGCAAGGCCTCAAACCTCTTTCATTTTGTCTCAGCACTACTGAAGCCTGAGGCCTGTCCTAAACGCTCCTCTGCTCTACAGAAGCACACAGTTGCTTCATTTAGCATAGCAGTTCTCAGCCTTTGGGTCTTAACTTCTTTAGGGCTGCAACAATGCTGTCACAGGGGTCACCTAATACCATCAGGAAATATGGATATTTACAGTAGTAAAATTAATTCTGAAGTAGAAAGCAAAATTATTTTATGGTTGGGAGGGTCACCACAGCAATAGGGATTTCTTTTGTCTTTTGTTGGTTGGTTCGTTGGTTTTGGGAGACAAGGTTTCTCTGTGTAGCCTTGGCTGTTCTGGGACACACTCTGTAGATAATAGTGACCTCAAATTCAGAGAACTGCCTATCACTGACACCAGAGTGCTGGGACTAAAGGCTTGCCTCATCACAGCCAGCAAGGAATTGCACTATAGCATTAGCAAGGTCCTGCTCTAGTGAGTGTGATGGAAGGGCTACTGTGGTCACTATAATGCAAAGGAGACTAAGGGACATTATAGATAACCACTGGGAATAGGGACATGTGTCACATGTCACTAATCTCAAGGGTGTGGGAACCCCTCATTCTGTTTGTGGGTGAGTTTTCTTGATATGAGATTATGGGGAGTGTCCCTTGCACACCACTCTTTGAAAGCAAGGATGAGCATGAATGTCCACCCCCTTTCTCCTCAGCTCTCCAAATGACTTGGTTTATCCACACACTCATGTCATGTCATGGTAGAAAGAAAATCACTCATATAAAGCAGCAGAGATGAAGATGTAATTAATTATTTATTTATTTCATATACACACCAGAAGAGGGCACCAGATGCCATTATAGATGGTTGTGAGCCACCATGTGGTTCCTGGCAATTGAACTCAGGACCTCTGGAAGAACAGCCATTACTCTTAACCTATGAGCCAAACCTCCAGCCCAGAGATGAAGTTTAGTAAGACATTTTAGTAAGAATTGTAAGCCCCAGGAAAAGAAAGTGAAACTGGAAGGCATAGGTGTCAAGAATAGGTGCCTCTGTTTCTTTTCTTCTTTTGGAGACAGGGTTGAGGGACCCTGGGATTGGCCTATAACTCCCACAGTAGCACAGGATGATGTAGAACTCCAGATGCTTCCCCAGGGGTCTGGGATCTCTGCCCATCTACAGGCTCAGAAGTTGTGCAAGTTCCAATATAAAGGACTTAGGATGTGGCCCCATATTATCACAATCTTCCTCCCTAGGTAGCCAGTGTCTCATGAACACCCTGTCTTCTCTGATGCTGAATCCCGGGGTTTCCTACCAAGCTTTAATGACTATTTTGATACCTGAGTAAAGCAGCACCTGTGATATTCATCAAAATTCTCTAGAGTAACAAAGCATGTAGAATGTCTATACATGTACATGCATTATATATTATAGAACATATGTATATATACACATCTTTATGGGTATGTATAATATAATGTAATACAATTTATATATACAGACAGTCCCTTTTTTTCCAAGACAGGGTTTCTCTGTGTAATAGTCCTGACTGTCCGGAAACTCTCTTTGTAGACCTGGCTGGCCTCAAACTCACATTAATCTGCCTATCTCTGCCTCCTGAGTGCTGGGATTAAAGGTGTGGACCGTTGGACCCAGACCCAGTTTTATTTTGAATATACGTGTATTCTATAACATATGCAACTAATCCAACCCTAACTGCCTATGAACAGAAGTCCAAGAATCCAGTAGTTGCTTATTCTGAGTCTGTCTCACATGGTCTTGAGTATATGTCAGAATCCTGAAGAAGTGACCTCTAATTCAGTGGTTCTCAACCTTCCTAACACTGCCACCAATTAATACAGTTCCTCATCTTGTGGTAATGCCTAACCATAAAATTATCTTCCTTCCTACTCCATAACTGTGATTCTGCTACTGTCAAGAATCATAATGTAAACATCTGATATTTCTGATGGTCTTAGATGACCCCTGAGAAAGGGTCATTAACCTCAATGGGAGTACAGATCCAAAGACTGACAACTGCTGCTCTAATGCCAGTCAGCAGATGCTCTTGCTAACAATAGTGAAAGCAATCAGGCAAAAAGAGAAGCTTCCTTCTGTTGTGTCTTTGAAATAGGCTTCCAGAAGGTCAGCCTAGAAAGGAGCCTAGCCTTTCCACATCCACAGAGCTGTGTTAAGGGATTGCTTTCCCACCTCAGAGAGCCAGACCAGAAGTGGAACTTCCCACTTCAAATGATTAAGCTAAGACCTCACAGGAGTGCAAAGCCACTTTAGGGCTTTAGCTGTAACCATCACTTGCACAGCTGCATTAGATTAAAATAGGTGGCAATGGGGCTGGAGAGACAGCTCATTGGTTAAGAGCACTGGCTGCTCTTACAAAGGTCCTGAGTTCAGTTCCCTGCAATCACACAATGGCTCATAGCCATCAATAATGAGATCTGGTCCCCTCTTCTGGCCTTCGGGTGTTTGGTGCAGGCAGAACACTGTTACATAAATAAATCTTTTAAAATAATGATGGCAATGTCCCTTGACATTCATTCACTATCTGAAACTTAAATATCTAGGTTAGCTTTGATATTCTTTTAACTGACATTACATCACTCCAGCCCCCAGATTCATCTCAAGCTCCGACTAGTTTCTATTGCATTGACTTGGAGGCTGAGACACTGACCATGAGTTTCCTAACAAGAAGGCTAGAGAATGAACCGGTGTTGAGCTGCTGTCTGTGGACACAGAGGCTACGCTTGTAGTATTGGATTCAGGCGTATTTCTGAATTCAGAATTCATTCTGAATAAACGATTCAGACGTATTTCAGTTTTCAGCTTCGGTTCTTAGGCTAAGGAACGGCCTTTCACTCAACACTTCTCAGACTGAGATTCAATCCCCACGTTTTGCCACTTTTTTATTACTATTAATAAAGAATATTCAGTCATATATTAAATAAAACCTCCTTTATTGTTAATCAATAATGTCCCCCAAATAATTATACATTGAGGCCACACCCCACCCTAATCCAGGAGGATAAATCCATTCCATTGCAACACCACCCTAATCCAGGAGAATAAATCCATTCCATTGCAAACTATATGGAACCAGTTTTGGGTTGGCGAGTTTTTTGCAATTGGCTTTTGTTTGTTTTATTATTGTTGGGGTTTTCTGTTTATGGTGTTTTTTTTTGGTGTTTTTTTGTTTTGTTTTGTTTTGTTTTACAAGACAGGGTTTCTCCGTGTAGCCTTAACTGTTCTGGACTTGCTTGATAGAGCAGGCTGGTTTCAAATTCACAGAGCTTGTTTTTACATCTTTTCCCAGACAGAGTTTTTCTGTATCTTGGCTGGTCTTGAAGTCACTTTGCAGACCTTGCTGGCCTTGAACTCAGAGAGATCCATCAGCCTATACCTCCTAAGGGCTGCAATACAAGGCAGGCTCTTCCTTTTGGGTTTTTGAGACAGTTTCACTGTGTAGACTTGGCTGTCCTGCAGCTTTGTAGACCAGGCTGGCCTTGAACTCACAGTGATCAGCCTGTCTCTGCCTCCCGAGTGCTGGGATTAAAGGCGTGTACCACCATGCCCTGCTCAGGCACTTCTAATTCCAGGCTGATGTGTAGTTTTATCTAAATATCAGTTAACATGGAAGTACAGCTGACTGGTTTGGAGCTTCTTTCCTACCCAGGCACCAGGCCTGCATGTGTTGCAGACATAAATGCAAACAAAACACCCATACACAGAAAAGGAGAAAGCCTAGGGACTAGAGTGATGGCTCCATGGTCAAAGCTCCGGTTGTTCTTGTAGAAGACTTAGGATCAGTTTACAGAAGCCATTTGGAGTCTTGAAATCATCTCTATCTCTAGTTATGTGGTCACCAAGTGCACATACTACATGCACGCAAAAGATGGTGCATAGCCTTAGTCTCCTAATACTGGAGGCAGAGGCACTCTGACCTCTGAGTTGTAGGCCAGCTTTGTCTACATAGTGAACTCCAGGCCAGCCTGGTCTACATAGTGAACACCAGGCCAGCCTGGTCAACATAGTGAACTCCAGGCCAGCCTTGCCTACATGGTGGATTCCAGACAAGTCAAAGCTACATAGTGAATTCTAGGCCAGACAGGGATACAACCAGGTTTACATATTGAGACCCTGTCTCTGAAAGTCTCAAACTTGTCGGATGACTGTGGTGCATGCCTTTAATCCCAGCACTCAGGAGGCAGAGTCAGGCAGAACTCTGTATGTTGTCACCTGCCTGGTTTACAGAGCCAGTCCTAGGACTTCCAGGACTATACAGCGAGACCCTGTCTTTGAAAACAAACAAACAAACAAAAACACAACAAGAATTGTCATTTTGTGGGAGTGACATGTCCAAACCTCTGGAAGAGGACTTTGATGTGGATCCCAGCATCCACATGGAGGCTCACAGTTGGTCGTAAGTTCAATCCCAGCAGATCCTCTGGGCTCTCTGGGCACCAGAACACAGGGCACACACAGAGACTCTGATACACATAGAAAATAGCAGCTATGTAGCTGACAGAGCTTTTGTCTGAGGGGAGTAATCATGGCTTTCAGTTTTCCCAAGTAAAATAAACAGTTCTCTAGGGGCCCCTGGGGCTGTGCCCACTCCATTGAGTCCAAATCCCAGCAACAGTTGAAATATAATGTGGGCAGGTGTATGGCTGTGTGTTAGGAGAATCTGAAATCCTGTTTCACACAGTCCATTCTCCCAGGAACTAAGCCCCAGGCAGCAGGAAGAAGCTGTTGGCTGCCTCTGCACCCTGGACACGAGGCACTTGAAGATCCCTTTGGTAGAGGTTGTGACAGTGGCAACTAGTAGCTCAAAGGCAATAATGAAGACGGGGAAGTCAGAATGCTTCTGCCACAACCTATGGACACAGGGCAGCTGTCGCTGAGATGGAGACGAACTCTGTTGGGCACAGGCACAGGGGCCCCAAGAGATCTTTTACTTGGGAAGTCATGATGATTCACCTCAACCAAAGCTCCCACAGCTACACCGGCTGCTACTTTCTATGTGTATCTGAGTCTCTGTGTGTGCCCTGTGTTCTGTTGCCCACAGAGGTCATAGTGTAAGACTCTCTCTCTCTCAGCCAGGCTGGGAAGGTGACCCAGGCAAGCTTGGGAAAATGACCCAAAAAGAATTGAAGGCCAGCTCAGCTGCAGTTTCTGAGATCAAAGTGGCCAACCGAGATAAACAATTTCAGCTAAGATAAACAATTTTCAGAGAGGTACCATCTGGAAATTCTGAAAACTCCCCAACACCGCTCCCGGCCAACAATGGCCCCAAGACCAGTGACCGTGGCAATAGCCAATAAAATTTAGACAAGCACCCCTAGCAACCTCCAGGGCCAATCCTAACATAGGGCATGTAGCCCCTCCTGACTTTTGTGGTTTTAGCCTTTAAAAAGTCTGTGACAGTGACTCAGGGTGCGCCTTCTTCCTCGCTCCCGAGTGAGTGCTGAGGCCCCCTGATGCACATCAGCAATAAACCTTGTGCTTTTGCATCAACACTGTGGTCCTTGAGTGGTCTCTCGTGACGACCCCCTATTACCCGAGTGGACTCTAGGGTCCAACAATAGCATCCCTTTGGATTGAATTTAGAAGCAATTATGAGCTACCACAGGGATGTTGGGAACCAACTCTGGGTCCCCTTCCATGGACCATGGACATGTCACTATTTCAAAATGACATTTGTTGTTGTTGCTGCTGCTGTTGTTCTTTTTCTTGTTTATGGCTGTTGTTTTAAAAAGACTGGATCTTTCTGAGTAGTACTGAATGTCCTAGAACTGGCTCTGGCTACCAGACTGTTGTCACACTCAACAGAGATCTGCCTGACTCTGCCTCCCAAGTGCTGGAATTGAAGGCATGCATGACCTGACGACTTTTAGGCTTTCTGAGACAGGATCTCACTAGGTAGCCCTTGGCAAATTGGAATTAACTATGAAGAGCAGCCTGGCCTGCAGCTCAGAAGTTGTTGTGCCTCTATCTCCAGTATGAGGAGCTTTAATCATAGAACCATCACTCTAGTCCCTAGGCTATCTTGTTCTCTGTGCTTGGGTATTTTGCCTGCTGTTATGTCTGTGCCACATGTGTGCCTGATGACTCTGGTGTGAGGGAGAAGGCTAGTGCTCCAAACCAGGGAGCTGTACCTCCAGATTTACTGGACTTTAGCTAAAACCCCCAGCACAACCTAGTCATAATAATGCCTGCCTTTAATTCCAGCACTAGGGAGGCAGATGCTGATGGATCTCTGAGTTCAAGCCCAACAAAGTCCCCAAAGTGACTTGTGCAAGGAGAGTCTGGACACAAAGAAATCCTGTTTGGAAAAAATGTAACACCAAGGGTTGGTGAGCTGAGCGTGGTGCCGCACGCCTGTAATCCCAGCACTCGGGAGGCAGAGGCAGGTGGATCATTGTGAGTTCGAGGCCATCCTTGTCTACAAAGTGACTCTAGGACAGCCAAGGTTAACACAGACAGACCTCGTCTCAAAAAACCAAAAAAAAAAAAAAAAAAAAAAAAAACCGAAAACCAAAACTCTAGAGTAACAAAGCATGTAGAATGTCTATACATGTACATGCATTATATATTATAGAACATATGTATACATACACATCTCTATGTATGTATATAATATAATGTAATACAATTTATATATACAGACAGTCTTTTTTTTCTCCAAGACAGGGTTTCTCTGTGTAATAGTCCTGAGTGTCCTGAAACTCTCTTTGTAGACCAGGCTTGCCTCAAACTCACAGTAATCTCCCTGTCTCTGTCTCCCGAGTGCTGGGATTAAAGGTGTGCACCACCCGACCCGGCGTCAGTTTTGTTTTGAATATACATATATTCTATAATGCATGCAATTAATCCAACACTGACTGCCTAGGAACAGAAGTCCAAGAATCCAGTAGTTGGTTCTTCTGAGTCTGAATGTCTCACATGGTCATCATTACATTCCAGAATCCTGAAGAAGTGGCCTGTAATGCAGCAGTTCTCAAGCTTCCTAACACTGCCACCATTTATTTTAGTTCCTCATGCTGTGGTAATGCCGCACCGTAAAATTATATTCCTATGTCATAATTGTGATTCTGCTACTGTCAAGAATCATACTGTAAACATCTGATATTTCTGATGGTCTTAGATGACCCCTGAGAAAGGGTCATTAACCTCAATGGGAGTACAGGTCAAAAGACTGACAACTGCTGCTCTAATGCCAGTCAGGAGTGAAAGCAATCAGGCAAAAAGAGAAGCTTCCTTCTGTTGTGTCTTTGAAATAGGCTTCCAGAAGGTCAGCCAGCCCAGAAAAGAGCCGGGTCTTTTCACCTCCACAGAGCTGTGTTAAGGGATTGCTTTCCCACTTCAGAGAGCCAGACCAGAGGTAGAACTTCTCAATTCAAGTGATTAAGCCAAGACCTCACAGGCGTGCAAAGCCACTTTAGGGCTTTACTGTAACCATCACTTGGACAGCTACCTTAGGCTAAAACTGGTGGCAATGGGGCTGTAGAGATGGCTTAAGATGGTTGAGAATACTGGCTGTTTTTCCAAAGGTCCCGAGTTCAGTTCCCTGCAACCACATGATGGCTCATAGCCATCTATAATGAGATCTGGTGGCCTCTTCTGGCCTTCTGGTGTTAGGTGCAAGCAGAACACTGTTACATAAATAAATCTTTTTAAATAATGGTGGCAATGTCCCTTGACATTCATTCAGTATCTGAAACTTAAATATCCATGTTAGCTTTGATATTCTCTTAATTGACATTACATCACTCCAGGCCCAGATCCATCTCAAGCTCTGACTAGTTTCTATTGCATTGACTTGGAGGCTGAGACACTGACCATGAGTTTCCTAACAAGATGGCTAGAGAATGAAACGGTGTTGAGCTGCTGTCTGTGGACACAGAGGCTGCCCTTGTAGTATAGGAGACAGTGTCAGGAGTCTGGAGGAGACAGAGGGCAAAGGACAGGTGCCAGGTCACCTAGGAATGACCCCCCAACTGGTAAGTACAACATCTACTGCGCTCAACAGTAGTGACAAGATAAGGAAGGAGGAGCAGGAGGAGGAGGAAGAGTCCCTTCATAGACATCTTCATGGAAGACCTCGGTTGTTGTCAGGTTTGACCATGGCTGGAGGGTGGTGTCTACAGGAACACAGGCAAGAAGTAGGGGTGGAACCATCATCAGATAGCGGGGTCCCAGGGATCTCATCTGGGAACCATTGACCCCTCCGTGGACATCGTCAGTGGCAGGTTCCATTCAGGCTCTCCAGAAGGTGCTGGGATGCCTAAACTCCAAGGCTGGTACTCGGGAGGCAGGAATGCCATGGGAGGTTGAGGGTACATCAGAAACTGGAGGTTACCAGCTCCATCATAGGGAGGATCTGAGAGGAGAAGAAACAGAGATCATATGTAGAGGAATGTTAACTCAGAACATGGCTGTTCTGGCAAGAGATCACATGCAATGATCTAGGTCTGTGTGATCTGGCTGGAATACAAACACTCTTTTAATCCAGGAGACAGAGGCACACAGACTTGAGTTCAAGGCCAGCCTGGTATAGGGCAAATATGGGATAAAGAAAAGCTTAGGCCCAGGTGTGCTGGTGCATGCCTTTAATGCCAAACAAAGGCAAAGTTAGTTTAGAAGGGAGCACCCATGTTTGAAAGGGATGTCCAATCTAGTAGCAGAAAAGGTGAGCAATCATAAAAGCTTTGCCATTAGAGGATAAGCCCAACTCTCCTGAGAAGAGAGAGGAAAGGGGAGCTACTTATGAAGCAGGGTTTTTGTTTCTAGTTTTATTGATTGTTTGTTTGTTTTATTTTGAGACAGGTTTTCTCTTATTTAGGGTTGGTTGTCCTTGACTCACTTTGTACCCAGGCTGGTCTTGAACTCAGATCCCCCTGCTTCTGCCTCTTGAGTGCTGGGATTGAAGGCATGTGCCAGCACACCCAGATATTTCTTTTCTTCTGTTTTTAATGTATTTACAAAGCAGGTTTTTTGTAACACTTATTAATTTATTATTTATATACAGCATTCTGCCTGCATATGTGCCTGCTTGCAGGAGGAGGACACCAGATTCCATTATAGACAGTTTTGACGCACCACGTGGTTCTTGGGCATTAAACTCAGGAACGTTGGAAGGACAAGGGGTGCTCCTAACTATCTCTCCAGCCCATGAAGCAGTTTTACTAAAACAGTAATAGAGACACGGGTTGCAGAGAGAGAGAGCTCAGGTGAAGACTGAAGGAGCCAGAAAATGTGAAAAAGCCAGATCAGAGCAGATTTTGTAGTTAGTTTGAGGCTAAGCAGAGCAATTCTGCCCAGAGAAGCTACTTTTTACTGAGTCAGCCAGGAGAAGAGTTTGAGACAGAACACCTGAATTGAACCAGCCAGAGCTCAGAAAGAATAAGGAAGGGTGAGCTGCCTAAGCAGGAAGTGTCAAAGGCTGAAAACATTCTAGGTCTGGGTTGGATTGTTTGCAGGCTCCCTGCTCGAGGACCAGGCCTAGGCCAGCATGAGGCACTAAGCCTCCCGGACAACAGCTAAGCCAGGAGAGTAAAAGTTCCTTTTACAGTCATAAGCATGGCAACCTCCCTCTCCCTGAATAAGGCTAAGTAACCTGCTGGCCTGTTTGTCATAGTCAACTATGTACGGAGTCCAAATTCCATGCCCTTGGGTGACAGCAAAATGACCCAGAGAGAGGCCAGACTTTCCTGCTATGTGCAATAGAGGCCTATGGGAAAGGGGCTTCCCTCCACTGTGTGCTCTGCTCTGTGCTCATGAAGGACAGGCCAGCTGATGCCACTCTCTAGAGAACCTCAACAGTCTATACAGAAAACACTCACCTGGCACTTGGCTTCTCGGGCCCCTGGGGCCCAGGATCCTGTACAGGGCCTCTGCATAAGGAGAGAACAAGGGTTCGATCCCTGGTCTCTCATTACAGAGAGTCTTGTGCAGATTCTGCATGGTGAGCAGCAGGTTGAAACAGCTTGTCCAGCTCTTCCTCAGGCACTGCTGACCGAGGAGCTGGCAAATCAGTCTGGTCCTCTTGTGGATCTTTCCATCTGGGTGGCCGACTTCCTGCTCAACTGTTTCCCACTCCTGCAGGAAGACCCTGTTTTCAGGATCAGTCCATCGGTCACGGGAAGAACCTGCTAGGGACAGAGGGATGTGATGAGTGTTGTGACATCATGCAGAAGCTCATCTGAATTTTTCTTAGGGATTCTTCTTGCACACTGAGCAGCCAGAAGCAACCTCCTGCAGTCACCAAGAGATTATGCCCACCAGCCCAGCATCTACACTGCTCTCTTTTGTTTGTTTGTTTATCTGTTTTTTGAGACAGGGTTTCTCTGTTTAGGTTGGCTGTCCTGGACTCACTTTGTAGACCAGGCTGGCCTCAAACTCACAAGGATCCTCTTGCCTCTGCCTCCCAAGACCTGGGATTACAGGCGTGTGTCACTAGGCCTGGCCATCCTGCTCTTAGCATGCACTGGGACACAGTAAATGTCTTCAGTTTTAGAAATACATCTCAGGAGGCAAAGCGAGCTCCCAGGACAAGTGCTACCTGGGAATGCTGTGCCTACACAGACTCATGACTACCTCTGACCCAGGGAGGCTCTCACAGTTTCTGAAACTTTGGGTCTTCTGTGAGGGTAGAGATCTGGCACCACAGATTGCCAAGCTTCCCTTGTCATAGCTGTGGGCATCTGGGGTCTTGCATATACTCACAAGCCACAGAATAAAGAAATACATAAGAAGAGTTTGGTTTGAGCACAGACTTGACTCTGCATACCTGAGGCCCTTTGGTCTTCCTGCCTCTGCCTCTGGGGCACGTTGGCTCCTTTGGTGTTTCTGGGTCTTCGGTGACCTGACCCGCGGGTCCAGTTATTCGGGGGGTCGAAGGGGGTTGCGACTTGTGAATGAAGAACGGGCTAGAGAGAAGACAGGACTCAAGGAAGCATAACTTGTCAAGAGTCGTTTACTGAAAGCGGGTGTTTGAATTTAAAGCATGGTTCAGGGAGGGCGGGGGTAGGAAGGAGTGCAGTGGGAAGGTACAGAATATTCTGGGGTAAGAACCCCGGGGTAATGTGTGGGGAGGGGGAGGAAATAGGTGGCTTTTCTCAGAAGTCACGGTACGCTGAATGTTCCTCTTCTCAGGGCCAAGCAGGATGTCTGTGGTTGCCAGTCAGGATGTTTGATAAGTTCTTTCAAAAGTAGGCTTGAGGCCAGCTGGAGTCCGGCTCAGCCAGGGGTCTCTTGGCTCCCAACATCTCCCCCTTCCCTTTTTATTGAGGGCCCTAGCACCACCTTTTGCCAAATAAGGTCTCACACATTCCCGAGAGCGCTTGCCGTCGGGGTGGCGGAAGGCGAAAACTGGTGCCACATCGGGGCGCAGCATTTTGCAGCTCTCTATAGTTTGTTGTATGGGCAATGAGCTTAGGAAAAGGAAATGGTCCGATCAAGGCTGGAGCATGACTCTGGACTGACCGATCGAGGACCATCTTGGAGGTGACACTCAGTGCCATCCCACGTGTAATGGGCAATTTTCCCCGCGGGGTGCAATGGCCACTGGGTGCACGCAGATATAGGGTGCCTTTTGACGTGCAATGGCAACTAGGGCCAGTCGAGTGCAAAGGCCACGCAGAGAGAAAAGAGAGAGAGACTCATTGCAATTTAGTTATTTAGGACTTAAAGGCTATCTGCCAGGCCTGAGGGGAATGGTCCGACCTCTAGGGCAAAAAGGCTGTGTGGTAAGAACCGAGGATGATGGAAGGGGGTTTGATGAGGTTACCAGAAACGCCTAGGGCAGAGCCGAGCCCTCCATCCGGCATCGCGTAATGCCTGGAAATGTAGGGGCTATCCATAGGGCTGCGGTGAAGGCTGTTGGACCCCTGAAATCTCTGTTTCGGAGGCATTATTTTTAGGATCTTCTGAGGAGAGGCGGTGGTAATGGACCTGTATATTCTTGGTAGCAGAGTCAACCTGGCTTTTAACAAAGGTGGTTAAACAATGGAAGACCCAAGGCACAAAACAAAGGAGGAGGAGGATCCTCACAAAGGGGCCCAGGAGGCTGGGCAAGAGGGTAGTGAGCCAGGGGGAGGAGGAAAACCAATTCTGATACCAGGATTCTTGTCTTTCTCTGGCTCGCTGGCGTTCCTCCAGGGCCTTGGAAACTTTGTCAAGGCTTTTTTGTGCCAGTCCTGTTTTACTAACATAGAAACAACATTCCTCTTTAAGAGCAGCACAGAGCCCCCCCTCCTTGAGGAAAAGGAGACCAAGGCCTCTGCGGTTTTGAAGAACTACTTCTGCAAGGGAATCAAGGGAATCTTTTATCTCTTGAATCCCATCTCTCATATTGGAAATATCTCTATCGATAATTGTCTGGAGCTCGGCAAAACCTTGTTTGGAGGTCACCAGAGAGGCAATTCCTGTACCTGCCCCCACTGCACCAAGGCCCAAAATAGTGGCCATGGTGAGGGTCGTAATGGGCTCTCTTTTAGATCGGGGGTGGATGGAGATGCCCTTATCTATAAAGTTCAGGAAATCTTCAGGGTTGTGGACGGAGAAGCGAGGGAGTAAGAGAACCGTCACACACCAATCATGCTTTTGGATAAACAAAGGGGTAAAGAGAAAAGAGGCCAGGCCTGAAGAGCAGGCAAAATAAGTACCATTAGGGGCTAAGGCAAATTTAAAGGTGGTATTTAATACAAGAGTCTGATTGCAAACCTCCAATAGGTCTCTGGGGGGGAAGCATATTTGGGCCCAGAAGGCAGGTGCCGAAACCAGAAATAGATTGAACTGTAATGGAGTTGTCAAGTTCGGATGTGGAAAGGGCAGAGGATGTCTCATCGGTAAAGGAGGGGGTGGAAAAGAGCGCGATGCCCTCATAGTAAGGGGAGGGGGAGAAACATATCCAACATTCTGGGTAAGTGGAGGAGTTAGTACTTTTAAGGGTCTGGATAGTGGCATTAGCGAGATCAATAATGAGTTCTGCAGTACTAGGGGGACCAACAGGGATGGTGGGTTGGAACAGGGTAGGGAAAGAAGACCGGAGGGTGGCAGAAGGATGAGGGGTTGGCTGTAGCTTAGGAGCAGGAGGCTTAGGGGCGGCTGCTACAGGCTTATGAAGCATATTATTGGGGCCTGCAGAGGCAGCATTTTTATTGGGGACTTCTTTTAAGAGCCTGATTTTGAAGGTTAATCCCATGTCATAACCTTCTTTATAAAGGCGTAGGCCCCACTCAAAGCCCCTGTCAGTCCAAGTTTGACGTTTACCTGGGGCGGTGAAGGAGATGGATAGGGGATTGCACCAACTGAGGGTGGGGGAATGAGCGCTATTGCAAAGCTTTTTTAAGTCATCAGGCGTATAGTGATTATTAACTTCAGGGTGTATCCAAGAACTAGTGACAGAGATATAATCCCAGGAGGAAGATGGCTTTCAATAAGTGGTTCCCGATGTCTCACATCCCCAGCAGGCACGAAAGAAATCATTAGAGCCTCCGTACGTGTAATCAATGGTTGGGAGACGATGATAGGTGCCAGGGCAAACATATAGGCCTCCATTTTGTCCCCAGTACCCTTGTCTTCTTAAAGCCTTATGAAGCAGTATTCGTTCTAAATCATTGCGGCATCCGACATAGTCTTTTCCTCTTTTGGGCTGTTCGGGAGCCTTAGACTCACGCGGGGGCCAAAAAATGTCCTTAGTACCCCAGTCTGGGTTAGCCCCGAGTGCCAGTGCGCAGAGGTCTACTTGGAGGACCGGCCAATGGGGCTGAGCCCCCAGGTGGCTACTGGAATTAACGATGTCGCCAGCCTGGTTTTCAATGACCCATGTGTAATTGAATATCACGTAGGGATTATAGCGGGGGAGGGAGAGGGGAGTACTTACCACTGGGCTCAGGAGAATGAGGAAGAAGATGAGCAGGGACATTCTATGAGAAAACACATTTATTGATCTTCCTCAGGGACTTTCCCTGGGGAGGTCGTTGGGTTAGCCAGTTTGATTAGCCTTTCAGGAAGCCATCGAGCATTTTGTTGAGTCTGGTCATAGACACAGGCATGTCCTTTGTCCCAAATGAGCACAGGGTCTGGTCCATGCCATTGATGAGTCAATGGATCTTTCCATAGTACTTGAGCATAAGTATCGGTGGTTGAAGGATGCCAAAATCTATCGGCAGCTGATTTTCCCTGACTATCAAGGGTTAAAAAATTAAGGACAAATAAGGCATGATTTAATAAAATTTTATGATTATTATTGGTGGGGTATAATATCCCCCCAGAATTTTTGAGTTTGAAAATCATATTTTTTAAGGTTTGATGAGCTCTTTTTACTATGCCTTGTCCTTGAGGATTGTAGGGAATTCCAGTAACATGTTTAATTTGTAATTGGGCGCAAAAGCTTTTAAATGAGGAGCTAGTATAGCCAGGCCCATTGTCTGTCTTAATGGTGGAGGGCCGGGGCATAACTGTAAGGCAGGAGAGAACATGGCTGATTACATTCCTTGTAGTCTCCCCGGACTGAAGGGTGGCGTAAAGGAATCCACTAAAGGTGTCTATAGACACATGGATGTATTTTAGCTTCCCAAAAGGGGCAAAATGGGTAACGTCCATTTGTCACAATTTTCCTGGGGTGAGTCCCCGAGGGTTAATTCTCAGATGTGGTTCAGGGAGGAAGGTAATGCAGTGTTGACATTGACATACAATCTGTCGGGTTCTGTTCTCTGGTAATGGAGAACATTTGTCTCAGGGTTTGAGCATTTAGGTGGTGTAGTTGATGAGCCTGTTGGGCCATCTGAAGGGGGTGCCGTTCTTGGGATAACAGAATTAAGAAGGTGTCTCTGGTGGCTAGATCGGCCAAATGATTGCCCTTGGCCAAAGGTCCAGGCGGACCAGTATGGGCACGAATATGCCCAACAAAGAAGGGGCATGTTCTTTGTTGGATACTTTGTTGGATTTTAGCAAAGAGAGGGGAAGCATTAGTATCTGGCCGAATAAAGGGCACAGTTTCTAACAGAGGAATGGAGCAAGCGACATAAGCGCTATCAGTATAGAGATTAAAGGGGCAGTCCTGTAGGGTTTGAAACACTAGGAGGACCGCAGTGAGTTCCACCAGTTGAGCAGAAGATAGATTAGTCTGAAACCTGGTAGTTTGTCCATCAATAACATAGTCAGCCACACCGGAGGAGGAGCCATCAGTACAAACCAAGGGGGCTTGTGGGATAGGGGTACTCTTGGTATGTTTAGGAAAAATTAAGGCTTGTTTACTGAGAAATTGGATAAGTTTGTCAGAGGGGAGATGGTTATCAATTTTTCCCTGGAAGGAAAAGCAATTGATGGCCCAGTCATCGGATGTTTGTAGTAGCCATTGAATTTGGGCGGGGCTATAGGGTTGGCTGACTATGTCCGGGTCTTTTCCAAATATTTTAAGGGAGCTCTCTCTTCCCAACCTGAGTATTTGGGCCACTAGGAGAGGATATGAGGAAAGGACTTTGGAAGGGGTAGCGGGTAAATGTAAGCAGTATAATGGTTTATTTTGCCATAGCAAACCTGTGGGCGAAAAAGTGGTGGGGAGGATCAACAGCCAGAGAGGGGACGAGGGGGAGTAATATGAAATGGTCTGATTTGAAATAGCAGCCTCAACAACCTGTAAGGATTTTATAGCCTCAGGGGTCAGTTGTCGAGGGGAAGAGGGGTCAGGATCGCCCTGAAGAATAGAAAAAAGGGGCTTAAGATCTCCAGTGGTGAGTTTTAAATAGGCGCGCAACCAGTTAATGTCCCCCAGGAGCTTCTGGAAATCGTTTAGGGTGTGTAAAGAATCTCTTCTAAGTTCCATTTTTTGAGTGAGGATCTTATGAGAATGTAACTCGTATCCCAAAAACAAATAAGGGGGCTGAAGTCGAACCTTTTCTGGCGCAATATGGAGCCCAAACTCTTGGAGTCTGGCTACTAGGGAGGACGCAACTCGCAGGAGCTCCTCACCATCCGCTCCCGCCAAAAGGATATCATCCATGTAGTGGATAAGGTAGAGATCAGGACGTTCAAGGTGAAAGGGATCTATGGCTTGGGCCACATACTTTTGGCAAAGAGTAGGGCTATTGGCCATACCTTGGGGAAGTACCTTCCACTGGAAGGGAGGGGAGGGTCCTACACAATTAACAATGGGTAGGCTAAAGGCAAAGCGCTTGCAATCCTCCAGATGTAAAGGGATGCAAAAGAAGCAGACCTTAAGATCAATAACAATTTTTGAAAATCCCTTGGGAATGGCGACAGGGGAGGGGAGTCCTGGCTGAAGGGCTCCCATGGGAACCATAGTTTTATTTATTTCTCTAAGGTCTTGTAGTAGACGCCATTTGCCTCCCTTTTTTAGGATGACAAAAATGGGGGTGTTCCAAGGAGACGTAGAGGGTTCAATTTGGCCTGCGGACAGCTGTTCCTGCACCAACTGCATGGCCGCGGTGAGTTTTTTGGTGGGGAGGGGCCATTGGTTGATCCAGACAGGGGAATCATTTTTCCAAGTAATCTTATCAGCCTGGAGTGCAGGGGGAGCAATGGTCCTTGAAAAAAAGAAGTATGATAACCCCATCCTGTTCGATCTAGTTTGGGGGTGGTCTGGACAGGGGTTGGGCATCCCTGACTATTTTTTCCCAAGCCCTGACCAGGGAGAAATCCCTGATCTAGCATTTGTTGTGTCACAGTAGGAGAGGGGCTGAAAAGGTAAACCCCCATCTGGGTTAATATATCTTGTCCCCAAAGGTTAACAGGCAGGCCAGGGATGATGAATGGCTGGATACAGCCCATATTGCCATCAGGATCTTCCCATGTCAGAATCTGGGAACTTTGGAGGGTGTTGGTGGACACACATATGCCCTGGAGGTGGGTTAGGGAGGGCTGGCACGGCCAGGAGGAAGGCCGGGAGGCCTGAGATAAAACAGCGGAATCTGCTCCTGAATCGAGAATGCCTTGAAAGTATTTGCCATTAACTTTAAGTTTAAGGTGTGGGCGTTCTCTGGTAATCTTCTGGACACAATAAATGTCAGAGGATCTGGGAGCAGGGGGCCCCTTGGGCGGCCCCAATGAGGGCGTAGAGGTATCGAGAGGAAGAGGTAGAGCCTGAGCAATACGTTGGCCCTGACAGATGGTGAGGGGCCCTCTCGTGGAGGAGGCCAAGATTTTAATCTCCCCAGTGTAATCATTGTCTACAAGGGAAGGGAAAATGGCAATGCCCTGAAGAGCCGCAGAGCCACGCGCTAGGATTAAGTCATAGGTCTTAGGCCGCGCGGGCCCAAAGACTCCTGTGGAGATGACTTGAACGCCCGAATCAGGATTTAATATTGTGTAGGCGGAGGCACAGAGGTCCAATCCTGCACTTCCGGGGGAGGCGCGGCAAAGGTTTGTGGCATTTGGGGCAGGGGCTGAGGGGGAGGCAACAGTGGGCTGGATTGAGGCTCGCTGACCCCCGAGGCCGGCAAAAATTGGACAGGCTGGGGGGCCCGGGGCTGGCCCCGCATCCCGTTTCCCGGACGAGGGGGAAGGGGATTACCCAAGACATCGATTTTGGAGCGGCAGGTGTTAGCCCAATGTCGGCCACGGCGGTAGCGGGGGCAGACCGTTGTGGGGGGTGGGCGGCCCATGTCAGTAGCAGCAGGAGGAGTAGATAAAGGTTTAGACTGGGGGCAGTTTTTGGCAAAGTGACCTAGCTGCCCGCAGCGGAAGCAGGACTGATTGTTAGATGGGGCCCCCATTACGGCTCCCACAGCAAGGTTAATAGCCTGGGTAATTTTATGAGTAAAGGGATCTACCTCTCAGCAGAGCTGAACCATCTCATCAAGATCTTTACCCTTGTATTTTCCTCTGAGGACAGCCTTGCAGGCAGAATTAGAATTTTCATAGGCAAGTTGGTTTAGTAATTTATTTTCATTTTGGCCAGGGCCAAGAGACCTTTCAGCGGCTTCAAGAAGGCGAGCTACAAAGTCGCTGTAACTCTCCTGAGCTCCCTGAACAATCTTAGTCAGGGGAGAGAGAACGGACCCCTGGGTAGGGATCGCCCTCCAAGCGGCCATGGCAGCGGAGGCGGACTGAGCCAAAAGTCCTAGGGAAAAGCCTCTCTGTTTATCATCAAGAGCATATCTGCCTTGTCCAAGAAGCTTATCCAATGTCCACCGTCTGGTGGAAGCACGGCTACTTTGGCTGTTAGACCGTGCTGTGGAGCGGCAGCGGTCTGACCAGTCTGCGCGCCAAGAGAGAAATTGGCCCCGCGTCAATACGGACTGGGCGACAGTAGTCCACTCATTGGGTGTGAGATACCCGTTGCCGCTGAGGCTCTCAAGCAAGGAGAGGGTAAAGGGGGCATTTGGGCCATAATTTTTGACCGCAGTATTTAACTTTTCCAATTTTATGAAAGGGAGTTTACGATAAACAGGAGCGGGTGCCCGATCATCGGCGTCACTTTCAGTTTCACTATTTGGATTATGGTCAGAGGCGGACTGTGCCATCTCGGAGTCAGAATGGAGATCAATGAGGGGAGGAGGGTCCCTGTGAGCGGACTGTCCTGAGGCAGAGGTGGAAGAGGAGGGGAGTTGAGAAGGTGTGGAAGGGGGAACAGGCTGACGGCCAGCAGACCGGGAAGCGGAAGGTTGAGACGGAGGAGCGGGAGCTGAGGCAGTCTCTCGGCCAGACTCAGGGGCCGTCTGGGAGCATGTGACAGGGAAGGCGAGGCGGATGGGAGACGAGTCTGAAAGGGGAGACGAGCAGAGGATGGAGAGATGAGAGAGGTGATTTTGAAGTTGGAGGACCTCTGTAAGGTCTTGAATCTGTCGAGTCAGGTGAGATTTCATAGCGGTGAGTGCAGTGGAAGGCAAAGAGGGCGTGGCAGGCAAAGAGGCAGTGAGGGGAGGGGAAGGGTTGGGAGGGCCAAGGGAGGCCACTCTTCGGAGTGATAGTGGGCGGCTTCCTCCTCAAGGGTCGCAGCGTCCCCCGGATCTAGGGGGTTGTCACCATTCTGGGCAAGGAGGACGATGGGCGGAGCAGAGGGAGAGGTAAGGGGGTTAGAGGGAGGGTTCTTGGCCGCAGGAAAGACAGGGGCACAGAAAGGAAAACAGCCACGTTCTTTCAGCTGTCCTCAGTAGACACTCCTGAAAAGGTTGGCTCCAATGCCAGTGAAGGAATGGACTGGCTATGGAGACAACAGGAAATGAGCAAGTGCTGCCTTCTTCCCCATCCTTATACTGGCTTCCAGCAGATTGGATTAAAGGTGTGTCTCCCTACCTCAGAGATCTGGATTAGGCCAGGTGGGTGGCACACCCTTTAATCCCACACTCAGGAGATAGAGACAGAGGAATCTCTGTAAATTGGAGGCCAACATGGTCTACAGAGTGAGCTCTAGGACAGCTAGGGCTACACAGAGAAACAGTGTCTCAAAAAACAAAAACAACAAACCAACAAACAGATCTGGATTAGAAGTGGATCTTCCCAGTTGAAATGAAGCAGAGATCCCTCCCAGGTGTGCCTTTCAGTTTTGGGCTTTTGTTCATTTTATTCATTTACTTATTTATTTTGTGAGGTTTATGTTTTTGGTTTTTATTTTGTTTTTTTAAGACAGGTTTCTCTGTGTAGCCCTGGCTGTTCTTGACTCACTCTGTAGACCAGGCTGGCCTCCAAATCACAGTGATCCACCTTCCAAGTGCTGGGCTTAAAGGTGTGCACCACCACACCCATTTACATACACGATTTCAATCCATTTGTTTGTAAATAAGAATCATGTCTAAAACTATAGCTAATCCATACCATCTGGGATTCATATCAGTACCAACATTACAGTTAGGAAGCAACAAAAAGAAATGATTGCGGTGAATTCACGGCCTGCCTGGTCTACAAAGGGAGTGTAGGACAGCCAAGGCCACACAGAGAAACTCTGTGTTGAAAAAAAAGGGGCGGGGGAGGCTGGAGTGATGGCTCAGTGGTTAAAACCTCTGCTCTTCCAGAGGTCCTGAGTAAAAATTCCCACAATCACATGGTGGCTCACAACAATCTATAATTTGATCTGATGCTCTCCTTTGCAGATAAATCCCTCGTATACAATTAAAAAGAATTTTAAAAAATGAAAAGAAAGAAATGGCCCATATAGACTGACATATTTGAATTTTGGGCTTATTTTCGCCCCAGCATTTGGCTCCCAAGTCTTTATTGGTAAAAATAAACAATTGATATTTTATTTTTTAAAAACATACACACTCATTTGTGGATTTTTAAAATATAAATTTAAAATTACAGAGAGGCTAGAGAGATTGCTCAGAGGTTAAGAGCACCACTACACAGAGAAACCTTGTCTTGAAAAACCAAAAAATAAAAAACAAAAATTACACTTATTTATCTGGTGTGCATGTATACATATGTGTGAGTGCATGTATCTGCCGTGTGGACCCAGGGGATGGAACGAAGGCTACCAGGCTTGGTGAGATGCCTTGGTGGATTGTTTTTGTATTTGTTTGTTTGAGGTTTTGTGTTCCTTTGAGACAGTTTTTCTGTGTAGCCTCGGACGTCCTGAACTCAATTTGTAGACCAGGCTGGCCTTGAACTCACATCAGTAGACCTGCCTCTGGCTCCCGAGTTCTGGGATTAAAGGCATGTGCCATCAAGCCCGGCCCAGCTGTGGATTGGGTTTTTTTTTTCCTATTTACTTTTTATTCATAATCTCATAAAGTTAACTCCGCAATCCAGCTAAATTTGGAGGGGAATGAGGATAATATGGAATCCAAAGAACTTCAGTGAGAGCAGAGATTACAGGGTACTGGGAGCAGATGGGGGGGTGCTCTCCTGAGCTACAGAAGGAATGGTTTGGAGGGTAAAATGCCCACAAGTCAAAAGAATTACAGTTGTCCACAGTCAGAAATGGTGATCATCTTGCCGGTCTTGCCATTCCTGGACCCAAAGTGCTCCATGGCTTCCATGATGTTCATGCCTTCCTTCACCTTCCCAAAGACCACGTGCTTGCCATCCAGCCACTCAGTCTTGGCAGTGCAGATAAAAACTGGAAACCGTTTGTGTTTGGTCCAGCATTTGCCATGGACAAGATGCCAAGATCTGTATGCTTCAGGATGAAGTTCATCCTCAAATTTCTCCCCATAGATGGACCTGCCACCAGTGCCATTATGGCGTGTGAAGTCACCACCCTGGCACATGAATCCTGGAATAATTCTGTGAAAGCAGGAACCCTTATATCCAAATCCTTTTTCTCTAGTGCTCAGGGCATGGAAGTTTTCTGCTGTCTTTGGAACTCTGTCTGCAAAGAGCTCGAAGGAGACGCGGCCCAAGGGCTCGCCATCGACCGCAATGTCAAAGAACACGACGGGATTGACCATGGCTGCAGCAAGCAGCGAGAAGGGATGGCAGCGTCTGCAAAGCCCCAGCTGTGGATTGTTAAAGAGGCCTTTTAAGGAGTAAAAGCACTACCCATGCAAGTCACATGACTCAAGTTCAATCCTTGGAAGCCACATCTAAAGTCCATGGAGTGGCACACATCTGCCATCCCAGCATCCCTGTGGCAAGATGGGAGGCAGAGCCAGGACCACCAGCCTGAAGTCTAGCTAGTCAGTGCAGCAGAGAAACATGAAGAGACATATTCCCTTAGTCCGGTCAGGGACAGAACCAATATTTTTTCTGTATAATAATCAGCAAACTTACTTGGTGTTTATTGTCTCCCCCCTCCCTCATTTTAGTTCTCTCTCTTTTCAGGACATGGTGCAGCATGTATTTTAAACTCAGTGTTATTTGGTGTATCTTAGGCCTCTTTCTCCCTTCTCCATCCCAACACCAGAAGGTTAGTGGGAGAAGGGGGTGTGCTTCTCTTTGGCTACTTCCTGCTACTTAGGGTTGTCAGGTTCCTTGGGGCAAGTCCAGTCTCCCTGGTCAGTATATTCAGCTAGCAACAGCAAATGCAGCAGCAGTCTGCCGCCCCACCATCTCTCTCTCTCTCTCTCTCTCTCTCTCTCTCTCTCTCTCTCTCTCTCTCTCCTTTCATATTTATACCAGCTGTCAAAGAGCCCGCTCCCCCATGCAGTTATCAGCTGTGGACAAACTGGAGCAGCCCCCATAGCTCACACCTTGGTTTATTAAAAGAGAAACATGTTTACATATCATAAACCCAAACACCCAGAACAACATGGTTTTTCTGTGTAGCCCTGGTTGTCCCAGAACAATATATAGACCAATCTGCCCTAGATTTCAGAGATCTGCCTCCCTCTGCCTCTCAAATACTGGGATGAAAGGTGTGTACACCTCCACCAGGCCTCTTTATACAGTATTTTAATATCACTGGGTTATTTTTTTCTGATTTTTTGTTTGTTTTTAAATTCAAATACTTGATTTGTAAAGGTTTTTTTGTTTGTTTGTTTTTAGTTTTGTTTTGTTTTTTGAGACAGGGTTTCTCTGTGTAGCCTTGACTGTCCTAAAACTCTCTTTGTAGGCCAGGCTGGCTTCAAAATAACAGATCTGTCTGCCTCTGCCTCCCTCCTGAATACTGAGATTAACAGTGTGTACCACCAAATCCTGATCCTGCAAGTTTATGTATTCCTTAACGGCTTTTTGGTTTGGTTTGGTTTTTGGTTTTTCAACAAAGGGTTTCTCTGGGTAGCGTTGGCTCTCCTGGACTAGCTTTGTAGATCAGACTGGACTCAAACTCACAGAGATCCATTTGCCTCTTCCTCCGGGGTGCTGGGATTAAAGGCATGTGCCATGATGCCTGGCTTTAAAACTTCTTTTAAATAGCACACATCCTCCACACCCACCCAGGCGTGGCAGAACATGCCAACAATCGTGAGAGAAGATTGCAGGTTTGAGAGCTGTGTCTAAAAATCAGAAGAAAATGCCTCTGTACATGTGTTTACTGATTGATGAAAGATTTGTCTCTTACAGGTCACATCGTGTTTGAGAAAACAGAAGCAGCAGACCAGAAAACCTTATTTTGTAATTTATGCTTGCTTATGAGCAATCACAGCACACCACATGTCTACCATTAACGATTCAAGCTTTGTTGTTTTTGTAAGACAGGTTATCCCAGCTAAGTCTAACTCCTGGACTTTGCTGTGTACACCAGGCTGGCCTTGAACTCACAGTGATCCACTTGCCTCTGCCTACCAGTGCTGAGATTAGAGGCGTGCACCACCATGTCCAGCCCAACTTTTATTTTTTTTTTTTTTTTTTTCATTTTTTTATACTATAATTTATTCAGATTACATCCTGATTGTTATCCTTTCACTTGTATCTTCCCATTCTCTCCTCCCTCCCTCTTCCGCCCTATTCCCCTCCCCTAGACCTCTCAGAGAATGGGACCTCCTCCCCCACCGTATGACCACAGTTTATCAGGTCTCATCCAGATAGCCTGCTTCTCCTTCCTCTGTGTGCCACCTCAGCCCAACTTTTATTATGTCTGTTTTTCCATGTTATGTGTGGAAGAGGACACAATTGCCACAGTTGGCACTTGTAGGAAGTGGTTCGTTCTTTCCATCAATGTGGGTTCCTGGGTTGAATTCAGGTCATCAAACTTGGCGCCAAGCACTTTTGCCCACTGAGCCATATTGCCTGCCAATTTTTAGAAATTGGTGGGACATGCCTTTAATCCCAGCACTAGAGGGGCAGAGGCAGGTGGATCTCTGAGTTCAAGGCCAGCCTAGTTTACAAAGTGAGTCCAGGCCAGCCTGGTCTACAAAGTGAGTCCAGGACAGCCTGGTCTACAAAGTAACTCTAGGATAGCCAAGGCTATTTACACAGAGAAACCCTTTCTTGAAAAACCAAAAGAAGAGGCTGGAGAGATAACTCAGTGGTTAAGAGCATGGCCTGCGCTTCCAAAGTCCTGAGTTCAATTCCCAGCAACCACAGGGTGGCTCAAAACTGACTGTAATGTGTGATCTAATGAGCTCTTCTGCAGATAAAGTACTCATATATAATAAATGAATATTTTTTTAAAAAAAGGAAAAACCAAAAGAAGGGCTGGAGAAATGGCTCAGTGGTTAAGAGCACTGTCTGCTCTTCCAGAGGTCCTGGATTCAATTCTCAGCAAACACATGGTGGCTCACAACCATCTATAATGAGATCTGGTGCCTTATTTTTATGTGCAAGTGTACATGTAAGCAGAGCACTGTATATGTAAATAAGTAAGTAAATCTTAAAAAAAAAAAGAAAAAAGAAAGAGAAATTTAATTTATACATTTCATTCGGTAAGTAAATAAAAAGTAATATATTATTAAAATATTTTTTTATGGTTGGATTAGTGATCTATTTATATACTATTTTCCTATACTGCCTTTTAAATGATCATCTATTTAACTAGAAAGGGGGGCTGGAGAGATGGCTCGGCAGTTAAGAGCACTGGCTGCTCTTCCAGAGGTCCTGAGTTCAATTCCCAGCAACCACATGGTGACTCATGACCATCTATAATGAGATCTGGTGCCCTGTTCTGGTATACAGGCATACATGTAGGCAGAATGCTGTATATATTATAAATAAATACATCTTAAAAAATATATATGCTAGAAAAAGGTCACTAATGTACCTTATGGTTACTAGAGTTGGATTACTTTAATCTTGAAATAATCATGTATTAGCCTAAGGTTTGATGAACGGCTTTAGTTGCATGAATACATAATTGACAACCACAAACATTTTCTTAACCTTTGGGATGTAACACACAAGTTTAAGCTTATGTTTCTGCTTAATAAAAGGTTTCCTATAAAAAGATATCATAAAAATTTTTCTTCATCAAAATGGATATCCCACAAAAATGGATTAGAAGCCTATCAATGAATCTCAAAGAAAGAAGAAATCTTTTAAAATCTAGTGTTAGTAAAATGTGGGAAAATTATGTCTCTGTGAGAACATGAGGCCTATCATAGTCAACTGACGTGAAGCAGCCCCATATTTCAACACCTGGGATCAAAATTAAAACACATTCTTATAATGTTTCTATGTATTTTAAAGTAACCAAAAATCCAGCCAGGCGTGGTGATGCACGCCTTTAATCCCAGCACTCAGGAGGCAGAGGCAGGCAGATCTCTGTTGAGTTCAAGGCCAGCCTGCTCTACAAAGTGAGTCTAGGACAGCCAGGGCTACACAGAGAAGCCCTGTCTTGAAAAACCAAAACCAAACCAGACAAAAAACAACCCCAAAATGCCACTACAGACATCAGTACTCTACAAACTCTTGGACACGTTGAAAAGGAAGAAACACTTCTCCATTTTTTCTTTGAAGCCAGCATATTTGGATATTAGAAAAAACTATGGAACAATATTCCTGATGAATACTGATACAAAAACGAATAGCCAAGTACTACAAAACAAAATTTAAGCTTTTTTTTTTAACTCAAGGCTCTTTATTGGTATTTAGGAAGAGGGCCCCCCACCCTCAAGGTGAAGTCTGAGCAGGCAGAAGCAGCACTCTCAGGCTCAGTACCAATAAATTTTCCTATGTCTTTGAGTCTCCTGGGCCCCCTTTGCCTCCATCACATCTTCTTCTAATGTCCTTAGCCGCGGAACATAAGTTCTCTCTAGACCATCTTCCCCTGATGTGTGATTGGTGCCATCTCAACTGCATCCTTAAAGGACTGTGCACTATACGGGGTTGTGACACTGGGCCTGGAAAGATGGTTCAGAGGTTAAAAGCACTTGTTCTTGTAGAAGACCTGGGCTTTGTTCCCAGCACCCACACAGTGGCTCACAATCCCTAGTCCCAGAAGACCCAGTGCCCTTTTCTGGCCTCCGTGGGCACCAGACAAGCATGTACGTACAGGAAAAACAGCCATGCACATAAAATAAAGCAAGTCTAAAATAATCTTTTTTAATGTGGCAGTTATTTTTGGAATGGAAGGAGGGTTCAGAGTATGAAAATAAGCATGAGCTGAGCATTGTGGCACATGCATTTTGTCACAGCACTTGAGAAATGGAAGCAGAGGATCTCTGAGTTTAAGGCCAACTAACTGTTCCAAGACAGCCAAGGCAACTGAGAGCCACCCTAACTTTAAAAACAGAAAGTGTAGTATGCTACATTAACAGAAGGTAGATACATAGTAATCAGTATTGATACAGAAAAGGTATTTTGAGAAAATTCAATGTTTTTTGATGACTTAATAAGCCACTCAGGGGCCGGAGAGATGGCTTAGTGGTTAAGGGTGCCACCTGCTCTTCCAGAGGTCCTGAGTTCAATTCCCAGCAGCCACATGGTGGTTCACAACCATCTGTAATGTGATCTGATGCCCTCTTCTGACCTGCAGATGCATATGCAGGCAGAACTCTGTATACATAATAATAAATAAATAAATCTTAAAAAAAAATAAGCGACTCAGATGGGGCATGGTGGCATATACCCATAATCCCAGCACCTGGGAGGCAGTGTCAGGTGGATCTCTGAGAGTTCCAGGCCAGCCTAGTCTACAAAGAGTGGTTCAGGACAGCCAAGGCTACACAGAGAAAAACCTGTCTCAAAACAACAACAACAACAACAACAAAAAGCCAGGCGTGGTGGTGAATGCCTTTAAACCCAGTACTCGGGAAGCAGAGGCAGGTGGATTGCTGTGAGTTCGAGGCCAGCCTGGTCTAAAAAGTGAGTCCAGGACAGCTAAGGGTACTCAGAGAAACCCTATCTCAAAACAAAACAAAACAAAAACAAAACACACAAAAAAAGAAAGAAAGAAAGATGAAAAAGAAAAAAAAAGAGCTGGAAGTGATAGCAGATCCATATACCTAAATACTGGGGGTAGGGGACAGCAGAGACATGGAGGTTCCGGGGACTCACTATTCAGACAGCCTAGCTTCATCTATGAGATCCAGGTCAATCAGAAAATCTGTTTTACAAAACAAAGTGGGCTGAGCGTGGTGGTGGTGAAGGCCTTTAATCCAGCACTTGTGAACCAGAGGCAGGTCAGTTCACACATCTACATTCATGTATGCATGCACACCTGTACCCACATGAACACATGCAAAATGAATGAACAAAATATAAATGCAATCAGGGCTGGAGAGATGGCCAGACATTAATAGCACTGTCTGTTTTTCCAAAGGTCCTGAGTTCAATTCCCAGAAACCGCATGGTGGCTTATAACCATCTATAATGAGATCTTGTGTCCTCTTCTGGCCTACAGGCAGAACACTGCATAAATAATAAATAAATAAATCCTTAAAAGTAAACAAATAAGTCAGGCGTGGTGGTGCACGCCTTTAATCCCAGCACTTGGGAGGCAGAGGCAGGTGGATCTCTGTGAGTTCGAGGCCAGTCTGGTCTACAAAGTGAGTCCAGGACAGCCAGGGCTACAAAGAAACCCTGTCTTGAAAAACCAAAAATAAATAAATAAATAAATAAATGCAATCTAAGATCTCCCCACCTCAAACGAACTTTTGATGGAAAGTCTATGATGAGATCCTACAGTGATTTATTTGTTTATACAGCTTAACATCTCAGGTCAGAAGGTCTTCCCTGGTTTTTGTTTTGTTTTGTTTCCAGATTACTATCAAATCTGGGTGCCCTGGTGTCCCTTTTGGCTTCGGCAGGTACAGACTGTTCTGTTTTGAGCCAGGGCCTCATGTATCCCAGGTTTGCCTTCTAACTATAGCTGAAGATGACCTTGAGTTACCGGGGTCATCCAACTTTTCCCCTTAAGTACAAGGGCTACAGGTGAGTGCCACTACAGCCAGTTATGGGGTGCTAGGGATCAGACTCAGGGCTCCATGTATACTAGACAGGCACTCTACCAACTGAGCTATCCCTGGCCCCTGGCTGCTAGAGACTTGATGGCTCTTAGGCAGGCTCTATGATCTGATCCTGCTTGATAAAGCCTTAGAAAATGGATCTCCAACATTCATACACTCTTCATAATATGGGATAACATTTTAGAGGAGAAAATGCAACAGGTTGTTGTTGTGGTTGTTGTTTGGATTTTTGAGACAGGTTTCTCTGTGTAGCCCTGGCTGTCCTGGAGCCTATGTTATGTAGACCAGGCTGGCCTCGAACTCACAGATCTGCCTGCTTCTGCCTCCCAAGTACTGGGATCAAAGGCATGCGCCACCACTGCCTGGCAGCAACATAATGTTAAGATGAAAAAGATTAAAGGGTATGAGAAGAGATGGAAGCTAGTGACACTATGACCTGCTTTGTCACTCCTGCTGAGTCCAAGAAACTATAATACTACTGATAAAACCTAAACTACCTCCTCAGAGCTAACGTATGTCTTCCAAAATGCATCTCAAATAAGGACATTAAAACAACAAATACATTATTCTTACTTTTTTGTTTGTTTGTTTATTAATTTTTTTGTGACAGGTTCTCACTATGTAGCCTTGGTTGTTCTGGAACTCATTACGTAGATCAAACTGGCCTTGAACTCAGAGAGATCTTACTCCTATGTCTTCCAAGTGCTGGAATTAAAGGCATGTCCCATTGTCATAATTAGGGTTTTATTGCTGTGAGGAGACACCATGACCAAGTCAACCCTTATAAAGAAAAACATTTGCTGTCTCTGACATGGATTTTGTTCCCAGCTTTTTGGTCAACTCCCTCTGGGGACAGTTCCTCACCAGGCCACAAGGGAAGAGGACATGCTCAGTCCTGATGAGGTTTGGTGAGATGGGGTACATGGGAAAGGGAGTTCCCCTTTATTGAGGAATAGGGGAGGGGTGAGAGAGAAGGAGGCCTGGGAGGAGAGAAGACATGGTGCTGGACAAAGAGTTGACAGTTTTATGTCTTGATCTGGATGCAGCACAAGGGGACTGTGTGATTTACTGGGCATAGCTTGAGCATAGGAGACTTCAAAGCCAGGTCTCACAGTGTCACACTTCCTATTCCAACAAGGCCACACCTCCTAATAGTGTGCCTACTGCCCATGGACAAGCGTTCAAACACATGAGTCTATGGGGCCATTCCTATTCAAACCATCATAGGAGGTGAGTCTCTTCATGGCATCTTTCAGGCAAGACACTCAGGAAAGGCTGGATGCATTTCTAGTGTCTGGGATGCGCGTGGGTCCTCTGGTTCAAGTCTGTGCTGCTGCCATCCGTGGTTGTGTTCATTGCTGCCTGTCTGGTCTGTGCCTCTCTTGTGTATTTTTGACAATTTTGTTTGCTGGAGGAAAGGGAGCTGTGACAGGAAGGGAGTGAACGAATCTAAGACACTGTCAAAGTGTATGTTAAAGTACTTCAAGGACAGGGCTGGAGAAATGTCTCAGAGGTTATGAGCACTGACTGCTCTTCCAGAGGACCTGGGTTCAAATCTCAGCACCCACATGGCAGTTCACAACCTGCCTGTAACTCCAGTTCTAGGGATACAGCACCCTCACACAGCAACAACAACAAAATAAAAACCCACCAATGCACATACAATAAAAAAATAATAATAATAAAAAAGTACTTCAACCAGGCGTGGTGGTGCACTCCTTTAATCCCAGCACTAGGATGCAGAGGCAGGCGGATCACTGTGAGTTCAAGGCCAGCCTGGTCTACAAAGCGAGTCCAAGATAGTCAAGGCTACACAGAGAAACCCTGTCTTGAAAACTCAAAAGGAAAAAAAAAAGAATTGCCTGCTTTGTTGTTGGAGCACCTCTGGGAACCTTACCCAGTGTGTTTACTCAATAGGTCCATCAAACGCACCAACAAAACAAGACAAAAAACAGTGAGCAACTACTATTGCTTTTGTTATGTAAGAAACATAAGAAGTTAGAAGTGTTTGAGGATATGAATAGGTCAGCTGTTGGAGATGGCTCAGAAGGTTTATGATAACCATGACTCTGTAGAAAAACAAAAGAAAAGATTGATTAGCCAGAGCAGTAGGGTCAGCCTCAGGGAGACCAGGAAGAGAAACCACACAGCAGGGAGCCAGAAACACTGGGAGGGAAGAAGAGGTTAGAGAGGAATCAATGCAAGCAAAACAGACATGGAGTGGCGAGGTATGCCCCAATCCGAAGAGGGGAAAAGGATTCCTCATCTTTAACAGTCAAATAACTTATTGTCACACAGAACCCTCCAGCAGTAGGGAAGGAGCAGAAGCAGCCCACGTGCTTGGCTGTGTCATCCCAGGCCAGCTGTGCAGCCCCTATTCTCACACCTATAGAATATGGTGTTGGGGCAGGTGGGCCCCACTTTTCATTTTACTACTCTTTTCATTTTAAACACTGCGGCCTAAGTAAATCCACTTTAATAAAACCCAACAAGAGCTGTCTAAATGTATCTGCTACCAAAAAAAAAAAAAAAAAAAAAAAAAAAAGCCAGGCTTTTAATCCCAGCACTTGGGACGTGGAGGCAGAGGTAGGTGGGTCGCTGTGAGTTCGAGGCCAGCCTGGTTTATAAAGCAAGTCCAAGAGAGCCAAGGCTATATATACCTAGAAACCCTGCCTCGAAAAACAAAAACAAGCGAACAAAGAAACAAACAAACAAACAAAAGTAGCCTCAACCTAAGGGAGCTGTGACTAAGACACCTTTTGTCCCCACTTCCCTGTAATATGCTGGAGGCAAAACCCATGTAATAGCACAAAGGATCTTTATTACAACTCAAGCTGGGCCGTGATATCTGGTGGTGACCCTGTGCTCTGGTTTGAGGGGTTTTTCTATAGGTCCTTTTCCCTTCCAGCTTTCCCACAGTGGGGGAGGGGGTTCCCAGCTTGGCAAGTACCTATTGATAAAGATACATAAGGGGGTTTGCCAGGCGTGGTGGCGCGTGCCTTTAATCCCAGCATTTGGGAGGCAGAGGCAGAGGCAGAGGCAGGCGTATCACTGTGAGTTCGAGGCCAGCCTGGTCTACAAAGCAAGTCCAGGACAACCAAGGCTACACAGAGAGAGCCTGTCTTGAAAAAACAAACAAACAAATAAAAACAAGATACATAAGGAGATCTAGTGTCCTAAGGTATCGGGCACCTCGGCTCCAACTTTCTTTTGATCTTCTTTGTTCACCTCCACAAAGCACAAGTGAGGCAGGCAAGGCTCTTTGATCTGGCCTTCTTATCTCTGGGGCAGAAAGGAGTGTGGTCACGTGACTCAGGCTGGGGGACTTTCCTGCAGCTGTGCTTAAGTTTCCCTGCAGCTGTGTCTTACCACCTGTCACTGTAACCCTGAGATATGGATTTTAGTTATTTGGTGGTGGAGGAAGTGAAAGCCAGGCAGGCACGAGACACAGTCTGTGTTGGGCTCACATCAGGGGGTCCGTTGGTCTTGAGGACCTCTGTGAACTTGTTGATTTTCTGCTTCCCGTTCTTTTCTGCTATCTTTGCTTGGCACTTCCACCCACACTCACAAGCCATAGGACCCACGTAAGCAAACTTTCCAGCAGGCCTCAGCCGCACGACCTTGAGGGTGGCAGGAATCACCACCCACTTTTTCTTGTCATAGGATAAAGGGATCCCATCAAACACCTTGAGGGGTTCCAGGGCAGCCTGGCCTCTCTTGCTCTGTGAGACAGCCAAAAAAATGCGGCTCGGAGCTGGGAAGTGGTAAGGGTCTGGAGAGGACTTGGTGTTCATCCACTTCTGGAGAAAGGCCAAATACTTTAACTTGTTTCTGTACAAAGTTCTAGAAATGTTGATGCCATCGCAGCATACAACCACCACCTTTCGGCCCAGTAGTACTTGCTTGGCCACAATGCCTGGCCCAGAAGATGGCCTCCATCTTCCAGCCCTAGAACCTGAGCCTCCCAGACAGTTTCTCTGTGTGGCCTTGGCTGACCTGCACCTGGACTTGCCCTGTAGACCAGGCTGGCCACAAACTCACAGAGATCCACCTGCCTCTGCCTCTCCAGTGCTGAGATTAAAAGTGTGGGCCACCATGCCTGGCTCCTAACCTTCATTTGGGTGAGAACTAACAAGGCCAGGGTTCTATTCCACTCAGCTCTAAGGAGCCCCGGGCAACATTAAAGGTAGGAGGCAAGTCTGTTAAATTTCTGACTGATAAATTTCTGACAATTTTGTGCCAAATATGAACAGCGGTTTGCTAGTTGTGGCAAATATGAAAAGTAGATTGATACGATACAAACCTTAGAAGGACTTATAAATGAAAATTTAGAAAAATACTCAGACACATACAGAGGAATTTAGACAAGAACCTATTGTTCCACTGCATAATAAAGCTGAGTAGGGGCGGCTCAAGGTGATAAGAAAACCAACCATGGCTTCTCCTGTTGCTGTGTAAGACCAACCAGGAGATGATGGGCATCCCCCAGGTTATGGAGAAGTTAAACGGAGTCCTGTAGACATATTAAATTGGAGGAGATTTAAGGACGTGCCTGTTTTGTGTTGTATGCATGCATGTATGTGAAGCAGATGTTAAATTCATGCACGACTCAGAACAGAATCATCTCCCAAGACTGGAAAGACTTGGCAGCAGCAATAGTTGAAGCTGGTCCTCAGTTACGATGGTGAACATGGAGGAAAGAGGAAGTTACAGCCATAGAACAACAACATAGGGCTGGAGCTATTGTTTTCCAGGATCAGTTGTGAGGTGCAGAGCAATATGCTGATTAACAAAGGCAGCTTGAATTTTGTAGGCTAGATTTTTCACAATGTACTTTATTTAGGGTTCTTAAACACTTCAACCTCATTTCTAACCCACCAACCAAAGGAAGGAGAGAAAGACTGTTAATAGGAAAAGGGGTTGTAGACCTGTGTAGATGCAGTGACTTGGGCCAATTCTGCTCTATCCTCCAACCCATGCTTTTCATCCCAGTACAGAGGCAGGAAGATCTCTGTGAATTTGAGGCCAGCCTGGTCTACATAGGGAGTTCCAGAACAGCAAGGTCTATGCAGAGAAACCCTGCCTTTAAAAAGCCAAAACAACAAAAACATGAATGAACACAAAGAAAAGAAACAGAAACAAGCCCAAAACATACCAAATATTTTTCTTTTTCTTTTTTCTTCAAGATAGGGGTTCTCTGTGTAGCCTTGGCTGTCCTCTGTAGCCTTTGTAGACCAGGTTACCCTTGAGTTCCCAATGATCTGATCTGTCTGCCTCTGCCTCCCAGAGACCTGAATTACAGGTGTGTGTCACTGTGCCTGACATATGCAATATTTTTAATCCTTTCCTTTGTAACTAACTGTAGATAATCCATAAAAATTGGGAAAGTGGAGCCTGGCAACTTTTTCACCAAGGGACACAAAGAGAAAAAGAGGAATCAGGGGAGGAGACAGGGCAAAACAGGAGAGCTTGTTCTGTGGGAAAGGCAGGAGTATTGGAATAGTGGGGCCTTCTGTGGGGGCAGCCATATTTGATACACGAACTCTGGGCCAGGCCTCAAACCTCTTTCATTTTGTCTCAGCACTGCTAAAGCCTAACGGCCTGTCCTGAATGCTCCTCTACTCTACAGAAGCACACAGTTGCTTCATCTAGCAGAGCAATTCTCAGCCTTTAGGTCTAAACTTCTTTAGGGCTGCAACAATGCTGTCATAGGGGTCACCGAATACCATCAGGAAACACAAATATTTACAGTAGTAAAATTAATTATGAAATAGAAAGGAAAATTATTTTATGGTTGGGAGGGTTGCCACAGAATTAGGAGTGTTTTTTTTTTCTTATGTTTGTTTGTTGGTTCGTTGGTTTTTGGAGACAGGGTTTCTCTGTGTAGCCTTGGCTGTTCTGGAACTCCCTCTGTAGACCAGGCTGATCTCAAACTCAGAGAGCTGTCTGTCTCTGGCACTGGAGTGCTGGGACTAAAGTCCTGCTCATCACAGCCAGCCAGTGACCCACTGCTCTAGTGGGTGTGATGGAAGGGCTACTATGATCACTTTAATGCAAAGGAGACTAAGGGATGTTATAGATGACCACTGGGAATAGGGACATGTGTCACGTGTCACTAATCTCAAGGGTGTGGCAACCCTTTGTTCTGGTGTGGTTGGGTTTTCCTGATTTGTGTTTGCTGGGACAGTGTCCCATGCATCCTACACTTTGAAGACAAGCATGAGCATGAATTTATCCCCTCCTCCCCAGCTCTGTAAATTACCTGGTTTATCCACACACACATGTCTTGGTAGAGAAAAAAACCACTCATATAAAGCAGCACAGATGACTTTTTTTATTTAGTTAGTTATTACATATACAAAGTAGAAGAGGGCACCAGGTCCCATTATAGATGGTTGTGAGCCACCGTGTGGTTGCTGGGAACTGAACTCAGGACCTCTGGAAAAACAGCCAGTACTCTTAACCACTGGACCAGCACTCCAGCCCAGAGATGAAGTTTAGTTAGACATTTTAGAAAGAATTGTAAGCACCAGGAAAAGAAATGTCAAACTGGGAGGCATGGGGATGAAGGATAGGTGCATCTGTTTCTTTTCTTATTTTGGAGACAGGGTTAAGGGACCCTGGGACTGGCCTATAACTTCCCCAGTAGCACAGGATACAGTTTCTCTGTGTAATAGTCCTGACTGTCCTGAAACTCTTTGTAGACCTGGCTGGCCTCAAACTCACAGTGATAAGCCTGTCTCTGTCTCCTGAGTGCTGGGCGTAAAGGTGTGCACCACCGGACCCTGCCCCAGTTTTGTTTTGTATATATGTATATTCTATAATGTATGCAACTAATCCAACACTGACTGCCTATGAACAGAAGTCCATGAATCCAGTAGTTGCTTATTCTGAGTCTGAATGTCTCACATGGTCTTCAGTATATGCCAGAAACTTGAAGAAATAGCCTCTGATGCAGTGGTTTTTCAACCTTGCTAAAACTGTCACCATTTAATACAGTTCCTTATGTTGTGGTAATGCCCAACCATAATTTTATCTTCTTTACTATTTCATAACTGATTTTGCTACTGTCAAGAATCATAATATAAACATTTGATATTTCTGATGGTCTTAGATGAACTCTGAGAAAGGGTCATTAACTCCAAAGGGAGTACGGTTCAAAAGACTGACAACTGCTGCTCTAATGCCAGTCAGGAGATGCTCTTGCTAACAAGAGTGAAAGCAATCAGGCAAAAAGAGAAGCTTCTTTCAGTCCTGTCTTTGATATAGGCTTCCAGTAGGTCAGCCCAGAAAGGGGCCTCGTCTTTCCACTTCCACAGAGCTTTAGCTGTAACCATCACTTGCACGGCTACATTAGGGTAAAATAGGTGGCAATGGGTCTGGAGAGACAGATTAGTAGTTAAGAGCACTGGCTGCTCTTCCAAAGGTCCTGAGTTCAGTTCCCAGCAACCACAAAAAGGCTCATAGCCATCTATAATGAGATCTGGTGCCCTCTTCTGGCCTTTGGGTGTTAGGTGCAGGCAGAACATTGGTACGTAAATAAATCTTTTTTAAAAATGATGGAAATGTCCCTGGACATTCATTCAGTATCTGAAACTTAAATATCTAGGTTAGCTTTGATCATCACTCCAGCCCCCAGATTCATCTCACTGACCATGAGTTCCTTGCAAGAAGGATAGAGAATGAAACGGTGTTGAGTGGACACAGAGGCTGCCCTTGTACTACGGGAGACAGTGTCAGGAGTCTGGAGGAGACAGGCAGCCGAGGGCAGGTGTCAGGTCACCTAGAAATGAACCCCCAGCAGTAAGTACCACATCCCCTGCTTGCCTGTACTTATGACCCCCAACAGTAATGACAAGGATAAGGGAGGAGGAGCAAGAGGACAAGGACAAAGAGGCAGGGGAGGAGAGGGAGAAGGAGGAGGAGGAGGAGGAGAAGGAGGGGAGAGTTACTTCATAGACATCTTCATGGAAGACCTGGGTTGTTGTCAGAATTTGACCATGGCTGGAGGCTGGTGCCTGTAGAGACAGAGGCAGGAAGTAGGGGTGGAGCCATCATCAGGTAGCGGGGGCCCCAGGGATCCCATCTGGGAACCAGTGACTCCTCTGAGTACATCGTCGGTGGCGGGTTCCAGTCAGGCTCTCCAGAAGGTGCTGGGATGCCTAAATTCCAAGGCTGGTACTCGGGAGGCAGGAACGCCATGGGAGGTTGAGGGTACATCGGAAACTGGAGGTTTCCAGCCCCATCATAGGGAGGATCTGAGAGGAGAAGAAACAGAGTGATCATATGTAGAGGAATGTTAACTCAGAACATGGCCGATCTGGCAGGAGATCACATGCAATGATCTAGGTCTGTGTGATCTGGCTGGAATACAAACACTCTTTTCATCCAGGAGACAAAGGCACACAGACTTGAGTTCAAGGCCAGCCTGGTATAGAGCAAATATCAGATAAAGAAAAGCTTAGGCCCAGGTGTGCTGGTGCATGCCTTTAATGCCACACAAAGGTAAAGTTAGTTTAGAAGGGAGCACCCATGTTTGAAAGCGATGTCCAATCTAGTGGCAGAAAAGGTGACCAATCATAAAAGCTTTGCCATTAGAGGATAAGCCCAACTCTCCTGAGAAGAGAGAGGAAAAAGAAAGCAGGGTTTTGCTTTTTTTTGTTTTTGTTGTTCTTTTGTTTTATTTTGAGACAGGTTTTCTCTATTTAGCGTTGGTTGTCCTTGACTCATTTTGTACCCAGGCTGGCCTCAAACTCAGAGATCCCCCTGCTTCTGTGTCTTGAGTGCTGGGATTAAAGGCATGTGCCAGGACACCCAGATTTTCCTTTCTTTTGTTTTTAATGTATTTACAAAGCAGGTTTTTTGTAAGACTTATTAATTTATTATTTATATACAGCATTCTGCCTGCATATGTGCCTGCTTGCAGGAAAAGGGCCCCAGATTCCCTTATAAAGGGTTTTGACCCACCACGTGGTTCTTGGGCACTAAACTCCGGAACTTTGGAAGGACAGGCAGTGCTCTTAAGCATGTCTCCAGCCCAGAAAGCAGTTTTACTAGAACAGTAATGGAGACATGGGTTGCAGAGAGAGAACTCAGGTGAACACTGAACAAGCCAGAAAATGTGAAAAAGCCAGAAGATCAGAGTAGATTTTTGAGCTAGTTTAAAGCCAAGCAGGTCAATTCTGCTGGATTAACTGTGTCATCTGAGAGAAGAGTTTGAGGCAAAACAGCTGAGTTGAACCAGCCATAGCTCAGAAAGAATAAGGAAGGGTGAGCTGCCTAAGCAGGAAGTGTTGGAGGCTGAAAACATTCTAGGCCTGGGTTGGATTGTTTGCAGGCCACAGGCTTCCAGGACTAGGCCTAGGCAGCAGGAGGCAATACCTCCCAGACAACAGCTGAGTTAGGAGAGTAAAAGTTCCTTTTACAGTAATAAGCATGGCACCCTCCCTCTCCCTGAATCAGGCTACGTAACCTGCTAGCCTGTTTGTCATAGTCAACTATGTACGGAGTCCAAATTCCATTGCCTTAGGTTGGCATTAAAAAGACCCAGAGAGAGGCCAGACTTTCCTGCTATGTGCAATAGAGACCTGTGGGAAACGGGCTTCCCTCCACTGTGTGCTCTGCTCTGTGCTCATGAAGGACAGGCCAGCTGATGCCACTCTCTAGAGAACCTCAACAGTCTACACAGAAGACACTCACCTGGCACTTGGCTTCTCAGGTCCCTGGGGCCCAGGATCCTGTACAGGGCCTCTGCATAAGGAGAGAACAAGGGTTCGATCCCTGGTCTCTCATCACAGAGAGTCTTGTGCAGATTCTCCATGGTGAGCAGCAGGTTGAAACAGCTTGTCCAGCTCTTCCTCAGGCCCCGTTGGCGGAGGCGCTGGCAAATCAGTCTGGTCTTCTTGTGGATCTTCCCACCTGGATGGCCAACTTCATGCTCAACTACTTCCCACTCCTGCAGGAAGGCCCTGTTTTCAGGATCAGTCCATCGGTCATGGGAAGGACCTGCTAGGGACAGAGGGATGTGATGAGTTGTTTGACATCATGCGGCAGCTCATCTGAACCTTTTTTAGGGACTCTTCCTGCACACTGAGCAGCCAGAAGTGACCTCATGCAGTCACCAAGAGCCTATGCCTACCAGCCCAGGACTCAGTATCTACACTGCTCTTTTTTGCTTGCTTGTTTGTTTGTTTTTTGAGACAGGGTTTCTCTGTGTAAGCTTGGCTGTCCTGGACTCACTTTGTAGACCAGGCTGGCCTCAAACTCACAAGGATCCACCTGCCTCTCTCTTCGGAGACCTGGGATTACAGGCATGTGTCACCAGGCCTGGCCATCCTGCTCTTAGCACACACTGGGACAAGGTAAATGTCTTCAGTTTTAGAAATACATCTCAGGATGCAAAGAGATCTCACAGGACAAGTGCTACCTGGGAATGCTGTGCCTACACAGACTCATGACCACTTCTGACCCAGGGAGGCTCTCACAATATCTGAAACTTTGGATCTTCTGTGAGGACAAAGACCTGGCACCACAGAGTGCCAGTCTACCCTTGTCACAGCTGTGGGCATCTGGGGTCTTGCATATACTCACAAGCCACAGAATAAAGAAATACATAAGAAGAGTTTGGTTTGAGCACAGACTTGACTCTGCATACCTGAGGCCCTTTGGTCTTCCTGCCTCTGCCTCTGGTTCACGTTGTCTCCTTGGGTGTTTCTGGGTCTTTGGACTTGGCGTGCTTCTCTCTGTGCAGAAATGGATACATAAAATATTAAAACAGTTCTCATGCAATGGGTATCTCTGTCTCTGTGCTGTGCATGGACTCAGAAGCCTGCCTTTTGCATCCAGGTGCTGGCTCATTGTCACCTAATGGGAAAGCTTGGTCCTGACGTGTAACCAGGGAAAAACTCCAGTGAATAGTGTAGGTGCCCTTGATGGAGTGAAAGATAAGAAACAGAGGCACCTCTTCTTTCAGACGACCTCAGCCTCTCTCTCCAGCTCACTTTCTTCCCAATCTCCTTCCTGTTCCCCATGAGTTAAAAATCTAACTTCAAATCTCATATAATGAACTCCAACTATTCGAGCATACTAAGGGATCAGACAAACTTTGTGAACCAGTATTTCTGCACCCGTATCACATAGCAGGGGTATTAGGTGGGTGGCCATGATCCCCACTCTTTCCTGAGAGGCGTAGGGAGGCTCACACATTCAGGGTCATTCTAGGCTACATAGTGGGTTGTGGGCTAGCCATGGATCAATAAGATGCTGCCTCGGGTGGGGTTTGGTGGCCCATGCCTTTAATACCTGCAATTGAGAGGCAGGGGCAGGTAGATCTTCATGAGTTTGAGGCTAACCTGGTTTAAAAACTGAGCCCTGAACAGCCAGGGTTAAATGTCTTGAAAACCAAACCAAATCAAATCAAAAAAAGATGCTGCCTCAACTAACTAAAGACAAAAACCCCAAGAACAAGTTTAGTGCTGCCTCTTGTGCCTTTGCAACTTGCAGATGTGTTCCCATTCAAGGCATTTAGTGATGTTTTGCCATATACATTCCCTTGGATGGACAATGGACACAATACCAGTACATTCCAGGAGGCTTCCTATGAGGACCAGATGACCTCACATCCAAGTGGGTGGAGAAGCACAGCAGAGACACACTCTGAGGCTGTAAGCCTTCTGAGATGAGTTGAAGACAAACAGCATAGCCATCCTCCAAAAAACACAAGAGTGGATTCCCCAACTCACCTGCATTTTTGGATCCTGAGCTTCCTTTGCTCCACCGATTTGGGAACAAGAATCTGCTGTGTCTTGATGGGAGCACCAGAGTGTGGAGTGTGGACGGAGAGATGTGCTCACTTCTGCAAGGCTGAGAACCCTGTGGAGAAGCGGTCCTTTATAAATCCCTGGGATGTGAGTGTAGTAGGCCCAAGCTTCAGGATGTTAGGGTGGGCCAGCAGAAAGTCAGCCTGAGCTCTTAATCCCATCTCAGGAGGCTGAGGCAGGAGCCAGGTTTCTGGACCTCTTGGGCCTGACACGGAATCTTAACTTAATTAACCCAAGAGTCTAAGTAAAACCGAGGTAAGCTAATTCAAGCTTCTTTCTTTCTTTCTTTCTTTCTCTCTTTCTTTTTTAAGATTTATTTATGTATTATTTACACAATGCCTTCCCTGCATGTACCCTGCAGGCCAGAAGATGGCACCAGATCTCATCATAGATGGTTGTGATCCATCATGTGGTTGCTGGGAATTGAACTCAGGACCTCTTGAAGAGCAGATGGTGCTCCAAACCTCTGAACCATCTCTCTAGCCTAGGTCTTTTTTTTGAAACAGGGTTTCTTTATGTAATCCTGGTCATTCTGGAACTCCCTAAAATTTAGACCAGGCTTTCCAGGACATCACAGTGATCAGCCTGCCTCTAGCTCCCTGAAGCCAGTGCTGGGATTATGGGTGTGGTCCTCTATAAGACCATCAAGGTTGGCTGATCAGGACCCAGGGGACCGGCACAAACTACTGCAGCAACCAAGCACAATGCATGCGGGAAACCTAGACCTCCTTTTCACATGTAGCCAATGGACAGCACATCCTCCCTAGTTGTGTGGAGAGCAGGCACTGACTGATATAAACTCTGCTGCCCCCTATTTCGTCATGTCCCCTTAGTGGGGAGGCCTGGTGGCACTCAGAGGAAGGGGAAGCAGACTACCCACATAAGACCTGAAAGGCTGTGATCATATGATGGGGGGATGGTTCCCTTCTGTCACAGGTCTAGGAGAGGTGAATAGGGAAAGGAAGGGAAAGGGAAGATATAGGTGGGGGATAACAATTGAGATGTAATCTAAATAAATTATTTAAATTTAAAAAATGTTGTGGTACACACCTTTAATCCCAGCACTCAGAAGGCTGAGGCAGGGAGATCTCTCTGAGTTCAAGGCTAGCCTGGTCTACACTGGTATGTCCAGGGCAGCCAAGACACTATCTCAAATGACAAACAAACAAAAAGATTTTTATGTGGTTGTTGGTACACCTATGAAATATCAAAATTGAATAATGGTATCAGATAAAATAGCCTATGGAAATGAAGCTTGTGTACCCTCCACTATCATGTGTAATTCACAAAACAATTTAATTCTCTTGAAATATAGAAAGGCTACGAGCAGTGGTGGCACATGCCTTTATCCCAGCACTCTCGAGGCAGAGGCAGGTGGATCACAGAGTCCAGGACAGCTCATGCTAGACGGAGAAATCCAGTCTCAAAAACAAAAACAAAAACCAAAAACCAAAGAGAAGCTGGGAAAGAAGGACACAGTGAGGGGATTTCCCTGCGTTCTTCAGTGCAAGCTCGTCCTTGACCTGCAGCTCTGGGAACTCTATGGTTCTTCTCTAATGGCTGCAGTGAATAAAACACTACAGACCCTGAGGGGGAAAGGTGTGCTCCTCCAAAGCTGATCGGTTTAAACCAGGTATGCTGGCAAAGGCCTGTAATCCCAGCACTCGGGAGACAGAGGCAGGAGGATCACTGTGAGTTCGAGGCCAGCCTGGTCTACAAAGCCAGTACAGGACAACCAAGGCTACACAGAGAAACACTGCCTCAGGGGGAAAAATGTTTAACACATTTGCTAAATGTCTTCACTTTGTTTAAAGTTTCATTGAAAAACTTAGAAAGAGGAATTTTTTAAAGCTGTTACATTGCAAGTATGAAACATCTCAAAAACTGTAGCTAGGCCATAATAATTGGGAAAGTGGAGCCTGGGAAGTTCTTCTCCAAGAGGCACAAAGAGAAAAGGGAAGCAGAGGAGGAGGCAGGAAAACAGGAGAGCACAGCCTGTGGGAGAGGCAGGAGTGGTGGTGCAGTGGGGACAGCTATGGTGAAGGCCACAATGGATATGTGATCTCTGGCCCAGGCCTCAAACCCTACTGTCTCTCCTGTTGTCTGAGCACTGCTACAGCCCGAACCCCTGCGTCCTGCACATTTCTCTGTCCCTCAGAAGCACCCAGCTGCAAGGGCACAATGGTTTGTTGTTGTTTGGTTGGTTGGTTTGGTTTGGTTTTTAGAGACAGGGTTTCTCTGCTTCCTGAGTCCTGGGATTAAAGGTGTGTGCCACCACCACCTGGCTGGTTTTCTGGTTTTTCTTTAGTTTTACAAGACAGGATTTTACTCTGTAACAGTGACTATGCTGGACTCACTCTGTAGACCAGTCTGGACTCCAATTCACAGCAATCTGCCTCTATGCTGCTGGGATTAAAGGTGTGCCCTACCTCGCCTGGCTGGATTTTTATGTTTGTTTGTTTGCTTGCTTCCTTGCTTGTTTTTTAGTTTCTTCAAAACAGGATTTCTTTATGTAGCCCTGGCTGTCCTGAGACTCTCTTTGCTAACCAGGCTAGCCTTGAATTTATAGCGATCCTTCTGCCTCTGCCTTCCAGTGCTGGGATTAATGGCAGCACCACCACAACCACAGCACAGGAGACTGAGGGCAACAGGGACCACTACTGCGGATAAGGAGACCCATCATTAATCTCAAGGGTATGGAAACCTTGTCGCTGGGTTTTCTTTATTTCAGTCTGTTTTGACAGTGTCTCATGTATCTGCAGCTATCCTGAAACCCGCTTTGAAAACAAGGATGAGCATGAACTTCTGTCTTTCTCCCTAGATCACCTGTAATCCCAGCACTAGGGAGGCAGAGGCAGGACGATCACTGTGAGCTCAAGGCCAGCCTGGTCTACAAAGTGAGTCTAAGACAGGCAAGGCTATACAGAGAAACCCTGTCTTGGGAAAAAAAACCCAACCAAACAACCAGACAAAAACAAACCAACAACAACAACAAAAACCCCATAGGCATAGCATGGCCTCAACTCTTGATGTGCCCACAGGAGTCTGGGATGTCTGTCCATCTACAGACCCAGCAGCTGTACAAAGCCTGATATGAAGGAGTGAGAATATGGTACCCCACCCAACAAAAAGAATATGGCCCATTATCAGCACAGCCTTCCTAGCTTCAGCAATGTCCCATGAGAGCTCAGTCTTTTCTGATATTGAACTCCAGGGCTCCATAGCAAGCCTTAAATACTCTTTTGATAACTTCATAGGACTATGCCTGGTGTATTATTCAGAGTCCTCTAGAGTAGCAGAGTTTATAGAATTTCACAGGGGAGTTTAAAGGGGATTCATTAGAATGACTTACCAACTGTGGTTCAACTAATCCAAAACTGGCTGCCCTGGGATGGGAAAGTTCTTTACTGCCAAAGGCTGGATCTTTCAGCTGTCCTCAGTAGACACTGGACTCCTGAAAAGGTTGGCTCCAATGCCAGTGAAGGAATGGACTGGCTATGGAGGCAACAGGAAATGAGCAAGTGCTGCCTTCTTCCCCCTCCTTATATTGGCTTCCAGCAGATCTGATTAAAGGTGTGTCTTTCTACCTCAAATATCTGGATTAGGCCAGGTGGGTGGCACACACCTTTAATCCCACACTCAGGACACAGAGGCAGATGGATCTCTGTAAGTTGGAGGCCAGCCTGGCCTACAGAGTGAGCTCAAGGACAGCCAAGGCTACACAAAGAAACGCTGTTTCAAAAAAAGAAATCAAGAACAAACAAACAGATCTGGATTAGAAGTGGATCTTCCCAGTTGAAATGAAGCAGAGATCCCTCCCAGATGTGGCTTTCAGTTTTGGGCTTTTGTTCATTTTATTTATTTATTTACTTATTTATTTCTTAACATTTTTGTTTTTGTTTCTTCAAGACATGGTTTCTACGTGTAGCCCTGGCTGTCCTGGATTTGCTTTGTAGACCAAGATTGCCTCCAACTCACAGAGATCTGCCTGTCTCTCCTTCCAAGTGCTGGAATTAAAGGCGTGCACCACCACACCCTGCTTACAAACAATTTTTAAATCCATTACTTTGTAAGTTAGGATCATGTCTAAAACTGTAGCTAATCAATACTAACTGGGAAAGAGAAGTCTGGCAACTTCTTCACCAAGAGGCAGAAAGAGCAAAAGGAAGCAGGGGAGGGGACAGGGAAACACAGGAGAGCATGGCCTGTGGGGAAGGCAGGGTTGCTGGAGGTCATGCTTGCTCTGGGAACTCTGGGCCAGACCACAGTCCTACTGTCTTTGTTTGGTCTCAGCTCTGCTAAAGCCTGAGTGCCTTTCTCCTGAATGCTTCTCTGTCCCACAGAAGCACAGTTGCTTTCTCTGACTCTGATGGTCAGACTATGGATCTGACATGTGTAGATATTATAAACCAAAACTCCCATAACATGATTTTTCTGTGTATCTCTGGTTGTCCCAGAACATATTATATAGATCCCTCTACCCTAGATTAAACTGAAAAATCTAGCCATGTGTGATGGCACACACGTTTAATCCCAGCATTTGGGAGGCAGAGGCCCAGGGATCTCTGTGAGTTTGAGGCTAGCCTAGTCTGCAAAGGGAGTACACCAAAAAACCCAGTCTCCAAAAAAAAACAAAAAAGCAAACAAACAACACACACACACAGAGAGAGAAAAGAAAGAAAAGCAAGAAAAAAGCCTTCCCCTATTAAGGATGGGACATATCATAATAAAGGGAGTTAGAACCCTGTATAGTTCTACTTTAAATCAAAGTAGATTCAGAAAATTAGACGAATGGTAGAATAGCAAAATAAAAGGATACAGAGGATCCTAGAAATCTACAAGTAGAACAATATGATAGGCAGATTTGGGCCCAGGGGTCCCGCTCAAACTAAGGCACCAGCCAAGGACAATACAGGAGGTAAACTTTAAACCCCTTCCCAGATCTAGCCAATGGTCAGAATATTCTCCACAGTTGAGTGGAGAGTGTGATATGACTTTCTCAAGTACTTTGGTGCCTCACATTTGACCATGTCCCCTGGAGGGGGAGACCTGGTGGCACTCAGAGGAAGGACAGCTGGTAGCCAAGAAGAGACTTGATACCCTATGAGAATATACAGAGGGAGGTAATCCCCCTCAGAAACAGTCATAGGGAAGGGGAATAAGAGGAAAATGGGGGGGGGGGGAATGGGAGGATACAAGGGATGGGATAAACATTGAGATGTAACAAGAATAAATTAATAATAAAAAAAGTTTTAGTTTTAAAGTTCTAAAAAAATAAAAAAATAAAAATAAAGTTTCATCCTAAGCACCTGTCAGCTGAAGTTTATATAGAAATAAAATATGGAGTGCAAAAAAAAATTACTTAATTGAGATTGGCATGAAGGTTGGCAAGATGACGAGGGCTGGCGAGATGACTCAGCCATTAACGACTAAGTTCATGACCAAAAATGTAAGAGATTGGCAGGGTACTAATTACTATTAGTCTGGTGATTCATATTTTAATCTTAGTAGCCATAGTAGGTTTTTAAAAAATATTTATTTATTATGAATACAGTGTTCTACCTTCATGTAGTGCCTTCAGGCAAGACAAGGTAATCAGATATCAGTACAAATGGTTGTGAGCCACCATGTGGTTTCTCAGAATCGAACTCCGGACCTTTGGAAGAACAGTCAGTGCTCTTAACCTCTGAGGCAAATCTCTAGCTCCCTATAATGGGATTTTGTGTGAAATATGAAAAGAAGTTTGCTAATTGTGACAAAAGTAGATTGATAAGATACAAGACCAACCAGGAGATGATGGGCATCCCCAAGGTTACGGAGAAGTTAAACGGAGTCCTGTAGACATATTAAATTGGAGGAGATTTAAGGACGTGCCTGTTTTGTGTTGTATGCATGCATGTATGTGAAGCAGATGTTAAATTCACGCACAACTCAGAACAGAATCATCTCCCAAGACTGGAAAGATTTGGCAGCAGCAATAGTTGAAGCTGGTCCTCAGTTAGGATAGTGAACATGGAGGAAAGAGGAAGTTACAGCCATAGAAGAACAAGATAGGGCTGGAGCTGTTGTTTTCCAGCATCAGTTGTGAGGGGCAGGTCAATATGCTGATTAACAAAGGCAGCTTGAATTTTGTAGGTTAGATTTTTCACAATGTACTTTATTTAGGGTTCTTAAACACTTCAACCTCATTTCTAACCCACCAACCAAAGGAAGGAGAGAAAGACTGTTAATAGGAAAAGGGGTTGTAGACCTGTGTAGACGCAGTGACTTGGGCCAATTCTGCTCTATCCTCCATCCCATGCCTTTCATCCCAGTACAGAGGCAGGAAGATCTCTGTGAATTTGAGGCCAGCCTGGTCTACATAGGGATTTCGAGAAGAGACTGGTCTATGCAGAGAAACCTTGCCTTTAAAAAGCCAAAACAACAAACAAACGAATAAGGAAAAAGAAAAGAAAAGAAACCCAAAACATATGAAATACTTTTCTTTTTCTTCTTTTTTCAAAATAGGGTCTCTCTGTGTAGCGATGGCTGTCCTAGATTTCCTTTGTAGACCAGGTTAGCCTTGAACTCAAAATTATCAGATCTGCTTGCCTCTGCCTCCCAGAGATCTGGAATTACAGGTGTGTGCGTGACATATAAAATATTTTTAATCCCTTACTTTGCAACTAACTGTAGATAATCCATAAGAATTGGGAAAGGGGAGCCTGGCAACTTCTTCTTTTGTTGGTTGGTTCATTGGGTTTTGGAGACAGAGTTTCTCTGTGTTTCCTTGGGCTGTTCTGAAACTCACTCTGTAGACCATACTGACCTCAAACTCAGAGAGCTGCCTGTCTGGCTGCCGGAGGGCTAGGACTAAAGGCCTGCCTCATCGCAGCCAGTGAGGAATTGCATTAAAGCATTAGCTATGCCCAGAACCACTTCTCTAGTGAGTGTGATGGAAGGGCTACTGTGGTCATTTTAATGCAAAGGAGACTAAGGGACATTGTAGATGAGCACAGGGATAAGGGGCACGTGTCACCAATCTCAAGGGTGTGGAAACACATTGTTCTGTTTGTGGTTGTTGTTTTCATGATTTGAGTTTGCTGGGACTGGGTCCCACGCACCCCACTCTTTGAAGACAAGGATGAGCATAAATTTTCCCCCTCCTCCCCAGTTCTCCAAATTGCCTGGTTTATCTGCACACTCATGTCATGTCATGGTAGAGGAAAAAAATCGCTCATATAAAGCAGCAGACATGAAGATCTATCTATTTATTTATTTATTTATTTATTACATATACACACCGGAAGAGGGCACCAGATGCTGTTATAGATGGTTGTGAGCCACTATGTGGTTGCTGGAAATTGAACTCAGGACCTCTGGAAGAACAGCCAGTGCTCTTAACCTCTGAGCCAAACCTCCAGCCCAGAGATGAAGTTCATGAAGACATTTTAGTAAGCATTGTAAGCACCAGGTAAAGAAAAAGTCAAACTGGAATGCATGGGCATAAAGGACAGGTGCCTCTGTTTCTTTTCTTCATTTGGAGACAGGGTTGAGGGACTCTGGGACTGGCCTATAACTCCCCCAGTAGCACAGGATCATGTTGAACTCCAGATGCTTCCCCAGGAGTCTGGGATCGCTGCCCATCTACAGACTCAGAATTTGTGTAAAGTCCAATATGAAGGACTTAGGATGTGGCCCCATATTATCACAATCTTCCTCCCTAGGTAGCCAGTGTCTCATGAACACCCTGTCTTCTCTGATGCTGAATCCTGGGGTTTCCTACCAAGCTTTAATGACTATTTTGATACCTGAGTAAAGCAGCACCTGTGATATTCATCAGAATTCTCTAGAGTAACAAAGCATGTAGAATGTCTATACATGTACATGCATTATATATTATAGAACATATGTATACATACACATCTCTATGTATGTATATGATATAATGTAATACAATTTATATATACAGACAGTCTTTTTTCTCCAAGACAGTGTTTCTCTGTGTAATAGTCCCGAGTGTCCTGAAACTCTCTTTGTAGACCAGGCTTGCCTGGAACTCACAGTGATCTCCCTGTCTCTGCCTCCTGAGTGCTGGGATTAAAGGTGTGCACCACTGCATCCAGCCCCAGTGTTGTTTTGAATATACATATATTCTATAACATATGCAACTAATCCAAGAAGTGACCTCTAATGCAGTGGATATCAATCTTCCTAACACTGCCACCATTTAATACAGCTCCTCATCTTGTGGTAAAGCCCAACCATAAAATTATCTTCCTTCCTACTCCATAACTATCATTTTGCTACTGTCAAGAATCATAATGTAAACAGCTGATATTTCTGATGGTCTTAGATGACCCCTGAGAAAGGGTCATTAAACCCAAAGCGAGTACAGATCCAAAGACTGACAACTGCTGCCCTAATACCAGTCACGAGATGCTTTTGCTAACAAGAGTGAAAGCAATCAGGCAAAAAGAGAAGCTTCCTTCTGTCCTGTCTTTGATATAGGCTCCAGAAGCTCGGCCCATAAAAGAGCCGGGTCTTTCCACCTCCAGAGAGGTGTGTCAAGGGATTGCTTTCCCACCTCAGAGAGCCAGACCAGAAGTGGAACTTCCCACTTCAAATGATTAAGCCAAGACCTCACAGGTGTGCAAAGCCACTTTAGGGCTTTATCTGTAAACGTCACTTGCACAGGTGCATTAGTTTAAAACAGGTGGCAATGGGGCTGGAGAGATGGCTCATTGGTTAAGAACACTGGCTGTTCTTCCAAAGGTCCTGAGTTCAGTTCCCTGCAACCACACAATGGCTCAAAGCCATCTATAATGAGATCTGGTGCCCTCTTCTGGCCTTCGGGTGCTAGGTACAGGCAGGACACTGTTACATAAATAAATCTTTTAAAATAATGGTGGCAATGTCCCTTGACATTCATTCACTATCTGAAACTAAATATCCATGTTAGCTTCATATTCTCTTAATTGATATTACATCACTCCAGCCCCCAGATCCATCTCAAGTTCCGACTAGTTTCTATTGCATTGACTTGGAGGCTGAGACACTGACCATGAGTTTCCTAACAAGCAGGCTAGAGAATGAACCAGTGTTGAGCTGCTGTCTGTGGACACAGAGGCTGCCCTTGTAGTATAGGATTCAGGTGTATTTCTGAAGTCTGAATTCAGAATTCATTCTGAATAAATGATTCAGACCTATTTTGGTTTTCAGCTTTGGTTCTTTGGCTAAGAAACAGCCTTTCACTTTTCAGACTTAGATTCAATCCCCATATTTTGCCAAAGTGAGTCCAGAACAGTCAAGGCTACACAGGGAAACCCTGTCTCAGAAAAAAAAAAAAAAGAAAGAAAAACAAAAAGAAATGGAGAAAGCCTAGGGACTAGGGTGATGGCTCCATGGTCAAAGTTCCAATTGTTCTTGTAGAAGACTTAGGTTCAGTTTACAAAAGCCATTTGGAGTCTTGACATCATCTCTAACTCTAGTTATGTGGTCACCAAGTGCACATACTTCATGCAGGCAAAAGATGGTACATAGCCTTATTCTCATTATACTGGAGTCAGAAGCAATCTGATCTCTGAGTTGTAGTTCACTTGTCTACATAGTGAACTCCAGGCCAGCCTCATCTACATGGTGGATTCCAGACAAGTCAAAGCTACATAGTGAATTCTAGGCCAGACAGGGATACAACCAGGTTTACATATTGAGACCCTGTCTCTGAAAGTCTCAAACTTGTCGGATGACTGTGGTGCATGCCTTTAATCCCAGCACTCAGGAGGCACACTCAGGCAGAACTCTGTATGTTGTCACCTGCCTGGTCTACAGAGCCAGTCCTAGGACATCCAGGACTATACAGCAAGATCCTGTCTTTGAAAACAAACAAACAAACAAAAAACATAACAAGAATTGTCATTTTGTGTGAGTGACATGTCCAAAGCTCTGGAAGAGGACTTTGATTTGGATCCCAGCATCCACATGGAGGCTCACAGTTGCTTGTAAGTTGAATCCCAGCAGATCCTCTGGGCTCTCTGGGCACCAGAACATAGGGCACACACAGAGACTCAGATTCACATAGAAAGTAGCAGCTATGTAGCTGACAGAGCTTTTGTCTTAGGGGAGTAATCATGGCTTTCAGTTTTCCCAAGTAAAATAAATAGTTCTCTAGGGGCCCCTGGGGCTGTGCCCGCTCCATTGAGTCCAAATCCCAGCAACAGTTGAAATATAATGTGGGCAGGTGTATGGCTGTGTGTTAGGAGAATCTGAAATCCTGTTTCACACAGTCCATTCTCCCAGGAACTAAGCCCCAGGCAGCAGGAAGAAGCTGTTGGCTGCCTCTGCACCCTGGACACGAGGCACTTGAAGATCCCTTTGGTAGAGGTTTTGACAGTGGCAACTAGTAGCTCAAAGGCAGCAATGAAGACGGGGAAGTCAGAATGCTTCTGCCACAGCCTGTGGACACAGGGCAGCTGTTGCTGAGATGGAGACGAACTCTGTTGGGCACAGGCACAGGGGCCCCAAGAGATCTTTTACTTGGGAAATCTAAAGTCATGATGATTCACCTCAACCAAAGCTCCCACAGCTACACCGGCTGCTACTTTCTATGTGTATCTGAGTCTCTGTGTGTGCCCTGTGTTCTGTTGCCCACAGAGGTCGTAGCATCCTTTTGGATTGAATTTAGAAGCAATTATGAGCTACCACGGGGATGTTGGGAACCAACTCTGGGTCCCCTTCCATGGACCATGGACATGTCACTATTTCAAAATGACATTTGTTGTTGTTGTTGTTGTTGCTGTTGTTCTTTTTCTTGTTTATGGCTGTTGTTTTAAAAAGACTGGATTTTTTTGAGTAGTACTGAATGTCCTAGAACTGGCTCTGGCTACCAGACTGGTCTTACACTCAACAGAGATCTGCCTCCCAAGTGCTGGAATTGAAGGCATGCATGACCTGACGACTTTTAGGCTTTCTGAGACAGGATCTCACTAGGTAGCCCTTGGCGAATTGGAATTAACTATGAAGAGCAGCCTGGCCTGCAGCTCAGAAGTTGTTGTGCCTCTATCTCCAGTATGAGGAGCTTTAATCATAGAACCATCACTCTAGTCCCTAGGCTATCTTGTTCTCTGTGCTCGGGTATTTTGCCTGCTGTTATGTCTGTGCCATATGTGTGCCTGATGACTCTGGTGTGAGGGAAAAGGCTAGTGCTCCAAACCAGGGAGCTGTACCTCCAGATTTACTGGACTTTAGCTAAAACCCCCAGCACAACCTAGTCATAATAATGCCTGCCTTTAATTCTAGCACTAGGGAGACAGATGCTGATGGATCTCTCTGAGTTTAAGCCCAACAAATTCTCCAAAGTGACTTCCAGGAGAGTCTAGACACAGAGAAACCTTGTCTGGACAAATGTAAAAACAAGGGTTGGCAAGATGGTTCCTCAGTTAAGAGCACTGGCCGCTCTTCTAGAGGTCCTGAGTTCAATTCTCAGCAACCACATGGTGGTTCACAACCATTTTTAATAGGGTCTTATGACCTTTTCTTGCCTGCAGATATACATGCAAATACAATACACATATACATGAAATACATAGATAAACATTTTTGTTTAAGGGAGAGGGTTATAAAACACACCTGGGATTTCCAGCACAACAAACAAGACTCTTCCACTATCTCTTGACACTAAATAGAAGTGAAACATGTAAGGATTCAACACAGATACGCTGGGCAGGCTGAGCACAGGGGGGGAACACATCCTCTGGATATTGACATTCTTGTTTTAAAGTTTTGGGGTTCTTTGTGCAGCTTGTGTGTGTGTGTGTGTGTGTGTGTGTGTGTGTATAACTGTGTGTGTTTATGTGTGTGAGTGTGGTGTGTGGTCATGCATAATCACATTGGTGTATATGAGCCATCGATTTAACAAGGTGTATTTGCTTGAGGGGAAAAGCAGTTTCTCAGGTGATGGCCTTTCTTGGTTTAGAGCAAGAGAGTTCACGAAGTGTTCTCGAGAATAGTCCATTTGGTGCAGTGAGTGCAGTTGAGTTCAGAGTTGGCTTTTCCAAGTAAAGCTATATAGTGATAAGCAGAGAGATGCCAGTTTGAATCCCTGAGACAGTCGAAGACTATGAGCCAGAACAGCTGAGTTTAATCAGCCAGCCAGAGTTCAGACAGAAGAAGATATTGTCAGCTCATTTAGTAGTAAGTCTCAGAGGTTGAAAACATTCTATGTTTATGTTAGCAAATGGAGAATGGAGCTGCAGCCTTCCAGATCAGGGCATGCAGAAGACGAGATTGTGCTGGAGGTGGTGGTGCACGCCTCTAATCCCACCAGTCAGGAGGCAGATGCAGGCAGATCCCTGTGTGTTAGAGGCCAGCATGGTCTACAAAGCAAATCTAGACCAGCCAAGGCTACATAGAGAAACCCTGTGTAGAAACACAAAACACAAAAAAGATGAGATTGTTTGGAGGTGACCCAACCCGCGGGTCCAGTTATTCGGGGCGTCGAAGGGGGTCTTGACCTGTGAATGAACAACGGGCGAGAGAGAAGACAGGACTCAAGGAAGTATAACGTGTCAAGAGTCATTTACTGAAAGCGAGTGTTTGAACTTAAAGCATGGTTCAGGGAGGGCAGGGGTAGGAAGGAGTGCAGTGGGAAAGTACAGAATCTTCTGGGGTAAGAACCCTGGGGTAATGTGTGGGGAGGGGGAGGACATAGGTGGCTTTTCTCAGAAGTCACGGTACGCTGAATGTTCCTTTTCTCAGGGCCAGGCAGAGTGTCTGTGGTTTCTCAGAAGTCACGGTACGCTGAATGTTCCTCTTCTCAGGGCCAAGCAGGATGTTTGATAAGTTCTTTCAACAGTAGGCTTGAGGCCAGCTGGAGTCCGGCTCAGCCAGGGGTCTCTTGGCTCCCAACATCTCCCCCTTCCCTTTTTATTGAGGGTCCTAGCACCACCTTTTGCCAAATAAGGTCTCACACATTCCCGAGAGTGCTTGCCGTCGGGGTGGCAGAAGGCGAAAACTGGTGCCACAATGGGGCGCAGGATTTCGCGGTTCTCTATAGTTTGTTGTATGGGCAATGAGCTTAGGAAAAGGAAATGGTCCAATCAAGGCTGGAGCATGACTCTGGACCGACTGATCGAGGACCATCTTGGAGGTGACACTCAGTGCCATCCCGCGTGCAATGGGCAATTTTCCCTGCGGGGTGCAATGGCCACTGGGTGCACGCAGATATAGGGTACCTTTCGACGTGCAATGGCAACTAGGGCCAATCGAGTGCAAAGGCCACGCAGAGAGAAAAGAGAGAGAGACTCATTGCAATTTAGTTATTTAGGACTTAAAGGCTATCTGCCAGGCCTGAGGGGAATGGTCCAACCTCTAGGGCAAAAAGGCTGTGCGGTAGGAACCGGGGATGATGGAAGGGGGTTTGATGACCTTACCAGAAACGCCTAGAGCAGAGCAGAGCCCTCC